>NC_060027.1:4803818-5104057 GCF_021134715.1 Daphnia pulex
TACATGTATTAATATTAGTTAAAATGGGAATGACTCGTGAATATTGATCGCTGACTAGGTTAAAGGGAATTCATAATATTTAAAAAAAAACGTTCGTTATTTTAATGTTATCGATTTTAGAATTAAAGCTTGAATGGTTCTGAGTAATGTAGAACTTTCTTAAAGTTAATGAGACAGAAAGTGTGCTCTTGAAATGCCAGTAGAGTGCACGTTAGTAAACGTCACCAAAAACCGAACAGCAATCCTTATCAGGCGTACGTATAGATAAAATTCGTGCTTTGTATGCCGTGGGAGAAACGGGACGTGCAGTTTGGTCCTATACTCCTGGTACCGGTAGAGTTTAAGTTAAATTCTTTAAAGTCACTAGTTTTAGTACATAAATTCTCATTATCAGCCGAGGAACCGCAAATAACTAAAAGATGGGGTGTTGATTCAGTGCTTTAGTTATGCTATATAGAATACAAACTTATGTTATACTTTTAACTTTAAAGAAAAATTTGTTCTTGCAAATCCACTTGGAGCGTATGCAGCATGATAACGTCATAACGATGATAACATGTCTTATGTAAACATTTAGTACGCATTCAGACGAGATACTCTCCGTCGTAGGGTACTTCAAATCGGTTGGCTCAACTCAGTGGTTAGATTCTTTTTCTTAGAAAAATTGTTTATTCTTTACTAATACCGAATACATTTTCAGTTTGAAAATGGTTTTAACTTCCTCGAAATTTTTCAAATCCCGTAGCCTATATATATTTTTATTTATCGCCACCATCTTCTTTACAACAATCTATTTCACAAATCCAGTAAAAATCTCTGCGCCTGCTGTTGGACAACTGTACACGTCAGCTATCGCTGAAAAGAAACGCGCCGAAAAGAAGCCTGTCGATACGGAATCACACGACAAGTCAATGTTCGACAATTTCGATAATGTGACAGGTGCCGAGCACTTTATTGTACCCAACATTATACACTTCATCCGCTTCCAAACATTCGAGTTGAATTTTGTCGATTACATGGTGCTGCTAGCTGCCATGCGCAATCACAAACCGGATCAGTTTTTCTTTCACACCGATGTAGAGGATGTTCAATTCACAGGGAAGTACTGGGGCTTGGTTAAACAGGACGAGGATCTATGGTCACGGATTAAAGTGTTCTTTCTTGAAGCTCCCGCTGAAATCTTCGGTCAAAAATTGAATGAAGGATGGCGCTTTTACCACGGAAGTGATATTGGCCGAATACATGTTTTAATGAAATATGGAGGAATCTATGTTGACAACGATGCTTACGTAATTCGTTCCTTGGATAAGTATCGCAAATTTGAGTTTGTTATAAACTGGGATGAAAATCAATTCATGGGAACTCAAGTTATAATCGCACACAAGGACGCCCGTTTTCTTCCACTTTGGCTCGACTCTTATAGGGATTACCGATCGGACAAGTGGTAAACCGATCGTTTACATTATTGCTGTTGAAACAGACGAATTAATGGTGTTCACATTAGGTACTACAACGCTGGAGAACGACCCACTACTGAAATCCTGCATCGAAAACCAGAGTTAATTCATCGAGTAAAGGGCGATTTTGGAGCTGCAGTAAATGTTTCAATGCAAATCTATTACAACCCAAAGTTTGACTGGCGCAGTTACGATGCTCTTCACTTGCTTACGAGTCATCGCTATTACCGTAACTTAACTTCATATTTGGCACTAAAACATTGTAATGAAGCATTAAAAAAATTACTATGAATTTGCAGTGGATCTACATTTTAACAAGACGCCCGTCTTCGACGAAAACAACATACGTGAATACGAGTACCCCATTGGAGACATGGCTCGCGAAGTTCTCGACAAATTTACTGGAATTATTGACTGATGATGAAACCATATTTAACAATCTCAAACTCAAAGAATACGAATACACTTGACTGAATTACAAATTAACAGCATTGATTAAGTGTTTTAGCGCTAAGGCAACGCTGGAGTATCATAACAACTGTGTCGTCTGCTAGTTTTAAGAATCGATTCGAAAAAAATATCGAGTATCGAGTTTTTAGATGTTTTCATTTTTGAATCTAGAATATTTTTTATTTGATTTGGACTCAGTTTCTCATTTATATAGCGTTAGACTATTTCTTTGAATTCCCAGAGTTCGAGAAAATGGAAAGGGCAAAAGCAAAAAAGTATAGATCGAAAAACTAGAAAATATTTATACGCCCATGGTCTAGTGGTTAAGGCGTCGGCATATAAGACAATTAAACATACATGTGATGAATGGTATAGTGACTAAATGTGATCACTTATGTTCCCCTTCCATGAACGGCGCTGCTTGGGTCTATAATAAATAAGTTATAACCCTGTAGTTAGCTGTATAAAGGGGACCGCCCGTTGAGAGTGAAGCGGGAGCCAGTCTCTCAGCCAAGAGTTAAGTCTCTCAACGCTCCGAAGGAGCATGAGCTTGTCTTCGAATTCATCATTTTGCATGATTGAAAAATTTTCATCATTTCTAATCTAAAATACTAAAATATTTTCTAGTTTTCATGTTAATAATTTTCTATTATTTCAATTTCCTCGAGGAGTTTACGAAATAGCCCATCGAGGTTCCTCGTCAGTGGTTCAAATCCTTGGACAAGCTATTTTATTTTTTAAATGTAGATTTCAATCTAATAATTTTTAATTTGATTGCTGAGACGCTAATAGGCTAAAAATCAAAACATTTAAATTATTCGTGTATGAAAAAAGAAAGGTGGATATTGGATAAGCTGAATGAGTATCAGAGTGCAATATTGATTATTCATTCCCTTATGATGATACGGGAAGTTCGGCATAACTTATTTTTAAATTTCAGAATATTTGGCGCGTTATACTTACTATTAATTTTTCTTTCTGTACTGTATTTGTCATTCAATCAGTGTCGTACGACAGTTGATGAATTTTGCATTTGAAAAATCTAAATAAACCCTTAAAAAATTTAACGGTTTCGTAATTAAACTGCGAAAGAAAGGGAGAGGTTTATTTGTCGAATTTCTCAAGGTTTTAGTGTTACATGAACAAAGGTTTTCAATCCGAATCATCAGAGCCAGATTTTGGTGTTTTTGAACGAGATCCAGATTTCGAGCGAGATGTTGACCGCGAACGTGAACCGGATTTCGATTTTGACCTGGAACGTGACGACCGAGAAGAACGCGAAGAACGGGATGATCGACTGACAGAGCGGGATTTAGAGCGGGATTTAGAGCGGGATTTGGATCGTGATTTGGATCGTGATTTGGAACGGGATTTGGACCTAGATTTCGATCGGGAATTTGAACGCGAACGCGATTTGGATCCGGATTTGGATCGCGATTTAGATCTTGAATTCGATCGTCCAGAGGAACGTGAACGTGAACGAGATCCTGATCCCGAACGAGAACCCGAACCAGATCGAGACCCCGACGGAGATCGCGATTTTGCTGGAGAACGAGAGACAGACCGACCGCTGAAGCTCTTTTCTGATCCGGAAGCAATTCTCCTTCGTCGGCTAGTTCCAGCTCCTTCACCACCACTTTCCTCTCCACTGAAAACAAAAGTAATTGTAGTCGGTGAAATAAATTCTTCTGCTTATTAGGAGCTATCGATTTTATTAGAAATTCAAATGTTACTCACCCGCTAGCGATGCGCAGTTTACCACCTTCTTCCGACGAATCATCATCCGAGGAGGAAATAATGGCTTTAGATACAACTTTGCTTTTCTGCTTTGAACTAAGCCCATCGTCGACATCGTTAGATGACTTTTTCCCACTTCCCTTCTTGGCTCCTCTGCCTTCACTTCGACCTTTCTTCTCTTTCGTTCGTCCCCGTTCTTCGCCGCTTTTTCCTTTCTTCCGTGACTTTGTCTCAGTCTGGCGCGGTTTCCGTTCTGCCTTACGTTTCTTTGATGGCGGACCAGCACCCTCATCGCCACTTTGAATGCGATCACTACCGTCCGTAACGAATCCATCTTCGTCATCCTTCTTCTTGCGACTCTAAAATATTACAAAAGGGAAGATTTATAAACGTTTTCTCTATTTAGAATAATCAAGTCTTAGTACCTTCTTGCCCTTTTCGGCTTTTTCTGATGGCATCTCGTTAAATTGAGTCGCTTTCTTCGTTTTTTCAATGAACTCTTCGCGCAACTTGAGTAGCTTCTCTTGCTCTTGTCTACGACTTTCTTCAAGTCTATGCTGTTCCTCGCGCTGCTTCGTACGGAACGCCTCTCTCTCTTCTTCCTGTTTCTTCCTCATGCGCTTCTCTTCCTCTGCAAGACTGCGAGCGCGTGCCACATGATATTGAGCCTTTGGAAAATAATTTAGTTTACAACTACGCTTAATTAACACGATAAAAGATCGATTTACCTGAGAGAGAAGATCTCCACAATGTCTCGCTTCAGCAGCAGCAAAAGCCAAATCATAGCGCATGCGATCGCCATTGACAGAAAGCCACTGGAAGAATTTGTGCGATAGCTGGAGTTCACTGACAGCCTGTAACACCGTTTGCAGATCCGATTTCTCATCCTTGAGAATTTGGGTTGCCAGTCGTTGCAGCACGAGAGCCGTGTTAAACAGGAGAACCGTATCGTGTGGAGCGACGTGCTGGGCTTTAAGTAGGGATAGTTTTGCTTCGCGGAGTTTACCGGCACGAAAGTGTGCGCGTGACAAGTACTGAAGAATTTCAACATGCGGATGTCGAAAAAATTTGCGGATGCAGTTTTCGTACATCTGAATGGCCGAAACATACTGCTTTTGCTCGACATAGATATGAGCGATGTTCAACCACACATCAGAAAAATCGGCAGTAGCTTCACGAACCTAAAAAAAAAAAAAAAAAAATTGTTCCGATTACGTGAAATAAACGAGGGGGAATCACAAGAATTCACTTACTGATGCAAAGATATCACGTGCTTCAGGAATACAGCCTTTGTGAGCTAGCACACAACCGATACCATTCGCAGCCCAAATATTACGATGGTCGTTCTTCAGAACTGTCTTGTACAGTGTAAGTGCGCGGTCTTGATGTCGTTTTTCCTTTTCCTTGTCTCTTGTAGGTACGTGCAGAGTTTGGAGCCAGACGTTACCAAGCGCAATCAATGAGTATGAATCGGTTGCAGTAGCAGGTTGCTAGAGTGATGAGACAAGTTTTTCTCGGTTTAAAAAAGTAACTTGTTACATACTAAAAACCACAAAATATTCACTTTAAGGATGCGCTCGAATTTCTTTTGGCCAGGTCCCCATTCCATTTTAGCGAGATGAAGGTTGCCAATAAGAGACCAGGCATCTGGATGCTCGTTATTGATCTGAAGGGCTTCCTTAAACCAATCTGACGCTTCATAAATTTGACCGCGGTCTCGTGCCATGCAACCAAGCCTCAGATAACAGTCCACATAGTTAGGATGTTCTGAACAAGAAAATCTGTATTATTAAACAGTCCTGCAGAAATAACGATAAATAGAATCATTACCTTTAAGGGTATCCTTATAGTTTTTCTCTGCTTTGTCACACAAGAACAGCCCCTCATAAATTCGACCCAAGTTATAGTTTGTCGTAACGCAAATAGCATTTTCCACCTGTGGTTCCTGCTCAGAGTTCTCCGCGGGAGTCTCTTGCTCAGCATCCGATTTGGCACGCTCAATTGACTGCTCAAAATATTTTCTTGACTCCTCCAAGTTTCCCAATCTTTGGTAAAATCAGAAATGAATGTGTTAAAAGTAAGCTCACAAATTTTTAATTGTTCAATTACCTATAATATAAAGCTCCGACATTGTTAAGAATCTCAGGAGGAATATCTGCCTGGACTTTTTCTTTAAGAATTTTCATTGCAGTGGAATAAGCTGACAGGGATCCCTGCAAGTCAGATTGCTCTAAAATCTGTGCAAGCTCAATCCATGCTTCAACGTCATCGGGAAATTGCTCCGTAACCTTTAACACGATTTAAATTTTTTTGAAATGTTCAGGTCAAAAATTGAAATACTGAGGAACCTTCTTGAGATGAGTCTTGGCAATATCCCTCTTCGACTGACTACTAGAAGCTGCGTACAATGAGCCAAGAATTTTCATTGTTTCGTAATTACCCGGCTGAGCTTTAAGCACTCGCTCGAAACATTGCGCGGCGTTTTCCGTATCTCCACGGTAAATATACATCTGGCCCAGACCAAAGTGTGGCAAGATGAAATTTGTGGATGCAAATTGAGTAGCCTAAGGGAAAGCATGTCGTTAGTATAATGCTTAACAAGGTCTACCTGCTTTTTTACCTGATAATAATATTGAAATGCTTGATCGTAATCGCCTTGAACATGGAAAGCTCTAGCCATTTGGTAGCACGATTCAGCTCGCATTGCCTCATTTTCAGTGTTGTGAAAAGCATGGAGCGCCAAATGCTGAACTTTAGAGTAATCCTGCAGAATTTAAATTGAAATAACATGAGTAGTTTATTGTCTGTTGAAGTTGAAGAATTTACCTTTTTGAAGAAGAAATGGTTTGCAAGATGATTAAGAACCATAGGATTACTGGAATCTACTGCGTAAGCACGTGACAAGAGCTGAACGCCGTTGCGAATTGAATCTGATTCTTGCAAGTTCAACTCCAGAATAGCCATTCCAACCAAAGCTCCCACACATTTTGGGTCCAAATCAAGAGCTCTTTCAAACGCCAACCTTGCTTTGTCAGCATTGCCCAGTTTGAGGAAACAGTGACCCATACCCAATCGCACACCTGAAACAATAAATTCAGGTTAAATATTGAACTTAAAGAGACTTTACAATTTCAAATACCAGCTGGACAGGTTGCATTAGTTCTTAAAGCTTTTTTATAGTAGGCCAATGCAGCTTTGTAATCTTTTTTGTTGAAAGAGATGCAGGCTTTTCCCAGAAGAGAAGGAATGTTATCTGGAGACTGGTTCAACACAAAGTTGAACTGAGCATCAGCTTGATCCATTTTATCACCCTCCAACAAACAGAGATAGGCACGACCTAGCAGATGGTTCTGCATTATAAAGAAATACATTATGAGAAGCACATTAATTACCAATACAGAAGTATATTTTACCTGATCATACATGATGATTTTGTCAGCAGTTGTGTAGAGGTGTGTTGCTTTAGTGAAAAGTTCACGCTTTTTGTCTTTATTTTTTTCTCGATTGGCTTGTTGGACATAGTGAGCAGCTAAAGTATCAAGAGCCTTCATTTGATCCTTCTCTGAATCTTTATAGTTCATATTTGACTCTGTACGTGATGCCTCTAACACCTTAACAAAATCTGCAATCTTGTTTTGGTTGTTATACTCCACCTTCGATTAGAAGTACAAGTATTAGATTACTACATAATATATGAAATGCAAGAAGTTATATTACCGCCAGAGTAACCCAAATATGAATTTGGGCATGTTCTTGCTTGAGAATCTGGATGACTTCATCTCCATCAGGAAGTTGATCAAAGAACAGCTCAATGACCTATTCAACAAGGTAAATATATCATCAATAACATGTAAAAATGATATGATAGTATGTTGGCTGTAAATAATAAGGCAGGAATCCACATACCTCGTCGGTATCCCGAAGAGGGATTTCGACAGAACCCATTTTAAGCTTTAAAAATTTTCTTCGATAAAAATTTAAATCAACATGAACCTTAGGCCGAATATTGTTGAAAATAAACTTTCGGATCGGCGTTCACGAGGTTTCAGAAAACGTAATAAACAGTAACTTTTACTACTCAACTCTGTCTGTCATTTATATATGAAAACCTATGAAAACATTACTCAATTATTATTTAAAGATAAATTCTTATTATTCTTTTAATAAAAAATTTTATAATTAATTTCAGTGATTAAAATGAAATATTTTAATATGAAAGTTTTTTGTAGTCCATGACTCCACCGTCAGCCACGCCACTAGTCTACCATGGTGGTCTATGGTTTTTACAAGTTTTTATCTGTGAGTCTGTGACTTTACGCTGTGTAAAAATCCACCTTGCATCCCACTGTTTAGTAAACTCCGGAAAGGCGGAAATGTACATACAAAGACGTTTTGTAAGGTAGGCTTTTTGAACAGTCACTAATAATAATCAGTTGTTTACATAGCAAAGTGCGCATTGGGCGCTGGTTCGTTAAGTGTCATTCGTTTTCTATCCTCACAATTTCGCCAGTTATTTAATTGTCAGAAGACTTATTGACTTGAAGTGTAAGTTTCTTACATTTTCTTTTTCTGAACCTTCAGTGTAACTTATTTTGCTCTCATTGCTAGACTACATGTGCTGTAGCAATTGTTAGAAAAATGAGTCAAGTTACAACAAGACATCGCAAAGTTTCGCAAAATAGTTCGAACGCAGATTCAAGTAATCAGAAAACAGATTCTTCTTTGATACCACGACCACAACCACGACCATCAATTAAAGATAAAGGAAAAGAAAAGGGTGAAGCTGCCATGGTAATGAACGACTTGGAAGTAAAAGAAAAAGAAAGCCAAAACATTGAGAATATTACAGACCATGATGTTACTTCTGGTCCTCCGTCTATACAACCGCAAAATGAATCATTCTCAAAAGATTGCAAGTTCAATCATATTTTTAAAAATTTGTTGATTGGTGTTGCTGGATTATCAATAATTTCCTGTGTTGTTATTGTTTGTAATAAGCACACCTTCTTGCATTCATTCAACTCAAGTGTTGGAAATTACATAAAGCCAAATGTGCCAGCCAAAAATGTCGATCATTGGGATCTAGCAATGGATCTTATAGATGAAATGAAAAATTCTTTTCCTTTACAAAAGAGGGAAACCTGGATAAGCTTTATTTCTGCACTTGGTAGTGTTACAGAAAATGAAGAGCCCTCCCAGCCAGCAGTTCTTCTTTTTGTTGGAGGAAACACTCTAATTGCAACCCATACTATGCAGTGTGTTGCTTTGACTTTGGCTAACAACACAAATAAGCTATTACCACCTGCAATGATTTCTGACAATGATGTCTCATCAGAAGTCATAGTTAAAGTTGATACATTTGCCAATCTTCAAAATCAAGAAGAAATGATAAAGAAAGAACTAGATGATCGAATCCGTTCCATCCTCAACAAGTCTCACTCTGTTGTTGTTGGTCCTTTGGAGAAAATTCCACCTGGAGCAGCCACAATTTTGCACGGTTACTGCGACAACTTCGAGGCTCCATTCAAGAAAAGTGTGATAATTTTGACTGCCACATTTGATTCTGACAAGCCACTTAATTCGAAACAATTAGAAAGAAGACTTCATGAACTTTGGGATCACAAATTAAGCAAAGACAAATGCGCCTCTATAGTCTCACGAATTGCCAACAACGTTGTTTTTATCGAACCCGAAACCGGCCCCATGCCATGCACTATTTGACGCACCAGAAAGTTTAATAGAAAAGGATGTTATCATGTGAGAATACTTTGTGATAATACACATTTGTTTAACCAATTAAATGCAGTATCATGTACGGCGGCATCTCAGGATGTTATAATTGTTTAAACGATAAACAGAGAATTTATAATTAATTAATTAGAAGACAAATTTGATAAAATCCTGATAATTTCCGTAGAATGTATTTCAATATGCCTATAAATGCAAAATGCATGCTTCTTCAAACAGAAGTCGTGGACACCACAGCATAGCATTTCTCTAATCAGGTTAACATTCTTTTAAACAATGCTAAAGATCCTGATTCAGTCACTCAGACTTGCATGGAGAAATTTTCGATAAAATAAGTTGATAGGTCTATTGAAAAAAAAATTGCATTGATTTTTCCTGAGTTATTCAGGCCTATTTAAAATTCATATCCTTCAAACGAAGCCGAGTGCCCTCTTTACATTCCGTTGTATGCAGGTCCGCCACCTCCTTCGGGTGCGACCCAATTGATGTTTTGACTGGGATCTTTGATGTCACATGTTTTACAGTGAATGCAGTTTTGGGCGCTAATTTGAAACTTTTTACCCTGCCCATCTTCCGTTGGCACGTATTCGTAAACACCTGGATTAAGAATCATTTGAATTAAGATTAGGTCATCACAACAAGTTGGAAAATTTTTTTACCAGCAGGGCAAAAGCGACCTTCTGGACCATCAAATACAGTTAGATTTTGCTTGATTTGGATCGTGTCGTCCATCAGAGTCAAATGAGGCGGTTGATCACCTTCGTGGTTCGTTCCTGTTAAGGCCACTGAAGTCAGTAAATCAAAAGTAATTTTTCCATCTGGCTTGGGGTAATCAATGGGCTGGCATTGAGCGGCAGGTTTTAGCTTTCGATGATCGGCTCCTGCGAACAAAAAAGTGATTATTTATCCATATGAATCCAATATTTTCAAGAGAGTCTACCGTGATGCGTAAAAGTCCAAGGCTCTTTCCCTCGACCGAGAACATAAAAAAGGCCAGTGTATAAAAGCCCGCCATATAATCCGAGTGAAGAGCTAAAAGACGGCCTCACATTTCTGACGCTTTGGAGTTCATTCCACACGCAACTGTTGCGAATGCGCTCCTCGTAGACAACGGGGTTGATGCCGACCGTTTCTTGCGGGATTTCGCTGTTTATGGTGTCAAATATACTTTCAGCTGCTAACATGGCACTCTTCATAGCGTTATGTGTTCCTTTGATTTTCGGGACATTCATGAATCCAGGTGAACAGCCAACCAAGCAACCTCCCGGGAAAGTCAATTTTGGAATTGATTGCAAACCTCCTTCATTAAGAGCACGAGCTCCATAACCAATCCTAATGGAAAACGATAATCAATTAAGTGGAAATGAAAATTTAAAAGGGATTATACCTTTTCGCTCCTTCTAATATCGGTTTAACGGAAGGGTGAAGTTTCCATCGCTGGAATTCTTTGTACGGGCTAATAAATGGGTTACGGTAGTCAAGTCCAATAACGAGGCCCATAGCTATCAGAGGGGTCTTGCTTTCATCAGTTACGTGGTAAAGGAATGATCCTCCGTATGTCGTTCTCTCCTACAACCATACCAGAAGAATTAAGTAGTACGTATGTTTAGACAGGAGAGTTAGTTCAATACATACCAATGGCCAGCCGACAGTGTGTTCTATCCGTCCTGGATGATGCTTAGCAGGATCAATTTCCCACAATTCTTTCAACCCAATTGCATACGTTTGTGGCTCACATTCGGTGCGTAAGTTGAATTTTTTGTAAATTCCTTTGGCCAAGTGGCCATGGCAACCCTCGGCAAAGATTGTGCATTTAGCGTGTAACTCCATGCCTCTGGCAAATGTATCCTATTTGAAGAATAAATTAACATTAAGAATGCAACGTTCGAAAAGAGCGGAGTTGACATTTGGATTCATTACCTTGGGAGAACCATCTTTTGCTATACCAACATCGTTAGTGGCGATACCTTTAACACTACCGTCTTCATGGTAAAGAACTTCAGATGCTGCTATGCCAGGATAAATTTCAACACCCAACTCTTCCGCTTGAGAACCCAACCATTGAACAAAATGGCCCAGTCTCACAATCATGTTGCCATGATTGTGCATTGGCATACCTATACATAGCACACATAAGAACTCAACAACAGCAGCAAATTGGTTTAAAGTCTTAAATTACCAGGAAATATAGGTAGTGGAACTCTGTGCTTTTCAGTTAAAAGAGCAAATTTATCTTCAGTAACAGGAGTGTGAAGTGGAGCTCCTCTCTCTTTCCAGTCAGGAATTAATTCATTTAAAGCCCCAAGTTCCAAACAAGCTCCAGATAATGTATGTCCACCTGACGATATCACATATTATGTAATCCAACATTAAATTGACGTTGATGTAAATAATCATTAAATTAAACTAATCAGGTGTCACAATATAGTACCTATTTCTGCAGCTTTTTCAACAACACAAACTCTCATTTCTTTCTCATGTTGTGCAGCAAGTTGCTTTAGTCGTATTGCAGCAGACATACCAGCAGGTCCACCACCAACAATAACAACATCAACCTCATCTACTGCTCTTTCCATGTCCACACCTGGTGAATATTAATTAACAAACTGTACTGCCATTTCACTTATTTAAACGAGATTTATTGCCATAAACTTGATATATACCTTCCCATCGTGCATCCTTTTCTCTTGGATGGACAGTGTAATGGGTCGTAATTTTAGGGAAAGACTGTTCTGTCCACGAATACAAACGTTTAAAAACTAAACCCCCGTTTTGACCTGGATAATTTAAATTTAAATATTTGAACTGTTAAATAATAGCTCTTCAGAATATTTTACCATTGTGCAGCGATCGTAAAACAAGACCGGGAACCATTTTTGTCAACAACTCAGTACAAACAAAATCGCAATCTGGTGTAGAAGCAGACGACGCGGACTCACTGAGTCAACATTTCTTACAATAACTCTGGGAAAAAATTCTAGGGTTTTTCCTTAAGGAGGAGTGGTCATTTTAAAGATGGAACTTCTCTCTAGGTTATAAAATCCCAAGGGCCTACGTCCCAGAGAGCCTACGTGACGTTTGGACAAGCAAATGATAACGGTCCTCGCCCCTTATTCGGAGACCTCACGTCCACCACCAAAGCGCTAAGCGTTATAAACAGAAATCGTAATCTCTTATATTTATAGGTCACCAAGAACTTGTATATTGAACAAAACACATTAAATATCTGTTACAAGTATCTATTAAAGGGAGAAGAATCAAGATTAAGTGGGCTAAAGGCTGGCTAAAGATGAATGTCAGTTTTTACTATCCGTTACTATCACACTGTGTCTTTACTTTTCGCCATTGGAAAGCCCGTAATATGTTTGCATTCAACAAATCAACAAAAATTTGATAAATAAGAATGTATTAAAAATTAATTAGGGTTGCGGCGTCGACACAAATTTTTCTTACCAAAATACAGTCTTTTTTTTATTAGCAAAAAAAATTATATTCGAAAAACAGGCGCTATATAGTTGCGTCTTTTGTGGAATATACGACTGTTAAATTGTTTATTACATCAGCAAATAGGGAGGTTTAATGCTCTTTGCGTTTTTGTGTGTTCAACCATTGTGATTCAAAATGATGTCTAATTTAATTGCTTTAGCTACAGTCAGACGATATAAATCGGTACGCTCTACCTGTATTGACGATGCCATGACGCAATGGCGAGTGATAAGGAGAGTACGTCTTGAATACCGAGCGCAGCGCCAACTACTTAAATGTTGGAACACAAAGGGACTGGTCACTGGTGTAATGGGAGCAATTGACAGACTGCTACGTAGTCCTCCCGTGTTTTCTATCAAACATTTAAAGAGAATCCCTATTCGTTTATTTTTTTCCCGTCCGTTTTAACAAATAAAATTGTTCTATTAATCAATAGGCGATTGTGAAAGAAGAAGAACCAACAAGAGCAGTGCTATATAGTTGCGGCTGTTTACAGCATACAGTATAAACCGGCCTCAAGGCTGGAAATGTTTTGACGGAGGAGCGTGAAGCAAGAAATTCAAGAGACCCCTAACGAATGAGTATAAAGAGTCTACCACACCCTGGATAAAAAAATGGTGGGTAATACTATAAACAGCCGACAGAATTATTCAAGACAATTTGGTATGTAACAACAAGTTATATTTATATGATGATGCAGGCCGAAAAGATTCGATTACGTGAATCGGGAAAAATAAGCGTGTTTTTATTGTATAACAGCAAGCGTCTTTTTTATTTGATTTTCGGGGTTGCTGCTGCTGCTGCTGTTGAGACAGAAATTGACTTTGCGGCTCGGCGAGCATCATCAGAGGTGTCGAAATCGGGAAAACCTAAGAAGCTGTGACGGCACAGCACACACGGCACGGACGCCAGCAGCCACGCCCTTTCGCTCACTTTGAAACGTCTTCTCTTTCTCTCTCTTTCGTCCGCGCGCGCGTTTGCCCGGCTTCTTAAATAAGAAAAAATGGGCAGCCAAAGTGACAGCAGCAGCGGCTGATGCTAAAAAAATAGTCCAACAACTATATGGAACAAGAAAAATAAAAGACACAAAAGGTTTTCTATACACTAATCTCGTCGGCTCCTGTGCTGTGCTGTGTGTGTGTGTGGACTTTTGGCTTTTATTTATCTACCGTGGAGGAGTGTTCTCTCTTTTGCTTCAAAAGAGTAATGGCGACTGTATAAGGTGACCGCCAAGTTGGCCGCATTTATACAAGTCAGGGACGCAAACTGTATAACAAATGGATGGTTTTGTTTCGTTTGCCTACGAGAATGGATGGCCCTTCCTCTTGTTCGAGTCGTTCTGCTTACAGTCCACAGACTAGAATATACACATCTAAATAACGATCTTCATTATGTTAAGTTGGCAAGTCAAAGTGGCGTTGACATTTCCAACTTATTCCGTCGTCAACTTTCTTATACACCCCACAGCTGATGACTGTGTGTTGAATTGATGTTGAGAATTTGCACACACAACACACACTCGCAGCACTTGTTTGGAAATCTATGACGTATGAAAAACGATCGTCGATTTCTATTTCCGGTCGTTTTCCTTTCCGATTATCCGCCTTTTCGGTATTTTATCGTTTATCGATCGAATCAAATATCGAGTTTGGATTTTCAATTTTTAGAGTTTATACTTTATTGCTCGCTTAATTGCGATCGAGTGGCGCAGGAGTGGCGGAGAGATAATGATTTGTACACCTGCAGGTGATGGTTGGATTGTTATGGTTTATTCTTGATATTCAGTTAGTTGTTTCTAAAACTATCGACTCATTTGAAAGTTTGAAGATAATATTATATGAACTGATTAAATGAAAAACATGGTCGTCGATGTTTTTCACAAGTTCTACAATCAGTGGCGAAATGAGCGTATTACAACGTGAATACATATTGTGCTATTGTTATTCTACTTATGTTAATTGAAATCAATAAAACACATTAAAGTTTTTTCATCGTCAGTAGTTGATGTAGCAAAACATAGTTGGATAGTTGGCTTGGGATTCATTTCAATACCATGCAACACTCCCATGTGCTGATAACTTCTTTGCACACTTCTTGAATTTCAAAATTTGCTTTGCACCATCACACTTCGTCTAATTCTACTGAGGAAAACTCCCAGAATATGAACTGTATTGCATCTAGAAGTCCGTTGACGTGGATGCACGATCGGCAATCTTCGTACGGTGAAATCAAATTAAATACCCGTAAACATTTTCACAACTTTCGTCATCTCCGAATGGCGTTCCATCCTGTTCATTGTTAGGAAATTACATCATTGTATATTCAAGCAGAACATTTTGGTGATTGGGTCTTTCCATTAACCAAACTCTCTCGGATGATTTGTTTTCGATTGACGAAAATCTCGTGTGTGTGTCGTACCGCCCGAGGGCTGGCGGGGAACGTGAAACTGCAGAAGGTGTCATAAGTTGCGAGTGTGGGAGACTGGGAGAGAAGACCTGCAAGTGTTAGTGAATTATGTTATTTAATTCTAGATTTTTAGCTATTTGTTTCAACAACTATCAGACCATTTAAAAGTTTAAAATATTATTTAATGAACTGGAATTATGAGAAGCTTGGGCGTCGATGCTCGTCGTCCTTTCTTTAATCAGTCCAGGAATGAGCGAACTGTAGCGCAATTTCTCTTTCCGTGACTACAAATTCTTTTGTGAAAATGGTAATTGTCTTAAACACACATTTGATATTTTAGATTTTATTCGTCCAACAAATAGCGTAAGACGGATGACAACTGTGTTTCTACTCAATATCACTCAATTAATGAGTAAACATCAAAATAAGCCACATTTCTTTCAATTGTTGGACTGATTTCCTCAAACAGGACTGGACCTTACACCTAGAACATAAACTGAATCTCTTCTTAAAGTCCGTGGACAAGATATTACGACCCGTAACCTTTGAACGATTGCTACCGCTTAATCGTCCGGGAATTATTCCACAATATTCGGCTTCTCCAAATGGTGTTCCGTCCTGTTCATAATTAGGAAATGACTTTTCTCTGGATGGAAACCTTTGATTTTGTTTTTGGCCGTTTTTTTCTTTCTGATTACCCGCTTTTCGGTATTTACCATCGATCGAATCAAATATTGGAGTTTGGATTTTCAATTTTGTTTCAGCGGTTGAAATAAGCAGCAGCCTTTTAGAGTTCATTGCCACCGATTGGCACACGAGCGGCGGAGAGAAACCTGTAGGCGTTAGTGAATTATGATGGATAATTCTTTTCGGTAATTTGTTTCCATAACCCATTTAAATATTTTAAGATAATAATAAATGAACTGGAATAATGAGAAGCTTGTGCGTCGATTTTTGTCGCTTATTCAAAATACAGTGCAGAAATCAGGGAATCACAGCGTAATTTCGCTTTACGAGTGTACTTATTCATGATTGATTATGGGAAGGTTTATAAACTAAAATTTACATTAATTTTATATCTAAATCTAAACTTAATTACAGTGCGGAAAGAATGGAAGGAAAAAAGATATCGGATTCTCGGGAGGGTCTCATCTCCCGGGACTCGCAGCAGAGCCTGGTATCCGCCTGGTATTAAATGACAAAACTTTAATTTAAAAAAATGACGAGATTGACCTTGTGACCATGCGACAGATAAGTTTCAAAGAAAATCCGCAGTATGTGATGGGCCTGCCCGTCGAGTCGATCCTGAAAAACGAAGAGAAACGATATTTGCTGCTGGTCGAGCGCGGCGATTTCAACGGAGTCCGCAGGTTGGTCCCAAAATTCCATTTCCTTGCCAAATGGCCAATTCCGACCTCCAACTCAAGTGCTAGCTGCGAACCAACAAGAATCCGATTTCAACTCAATGTTTAGTCAGTCACACGCCCGACCGATTAGTCAGTTCCATATCCTTTCTAGAAATGGTTGTTTTTCATCCGCTCGAAAGTTGACGGAGAAAAAGGAGTTTATGCATGAAGGAGATTTTCCAAAAGAGGAGAGAAAAAAAATGAGGAACTCTACTGAAAGAAATCTGTTTCCTGCTGGATCTGATGATTCGATTTTCTGCGTGCCTTTGCACGCGGGAAAAAAAAGTTGGGTTTCTTTTATTGTTTGGGGGGGGGGGTCCCTGCAGTAGTATTTATGTAGACACTAGGAAAAGCGCTCCTTGTTGAGTCTTACTCGGAAGTCCTCGAGCTTAAATATGTGGGAGGGGAGAAGGGTGGATAAGTTTTCTCCTTGGGAGAGGGGCTTTAGCTGTGAATACATATATTTTGCGGATATTTTGCAGTTTTTCCTGTTGCTGCTACTTAATTATGTCGGATATTTGACTTTAGATAAATGAACAATGTCCGCAAGGCACTAGTACATCATTTGGTGTTATAGGATTTTCGAAATTCCGTAAATGCACGTTAATAGATGCCGTGTGTCAATTGTTCCCTATGCAATGAAAATAGTTTCCCGGTGGACTATAAGTAGGTTGAATTTAACTTCAATATTTGCGACATGAATTATCGACAATCATGAATCTTCTATAAATTGGAAAATTAAATGATACTTCCACTCGTGAAGATCAAGATATCATGCAAGCACATCTTGGTCCAAAAAGGTGCAGTACCTCAATTTCCCGGAAGATAAATATTGTCGATATGCAATGCTATTTAATATGAAAAATCATGTGCCTTCTTATATATTATTGCCGTCAAAAGTGCATTGACTTGTTAACTAGCCAACTGATTGCATTTATTTATGTGCACCTGCGAAACTATGAAATCTTTATTGCACCAATCGATGTACTACTTTGTTGTAGACATTGTTCATTTTTCTATATATATACATATTGTAACATACAAGGATAAGGAGTGTATTGCTAATACTACATTCTAGTACAGTCACTGTTAGACAGCCAAGGACAGCCAGGGAACAGCCCCGATCAGTCCGATGCTCTACGCTTATATACCCGGCTAGGCCGGCACAGTCATACAGTACGTCCGGTTGGACTACATACCAGACGTATCACATAGCGTGGTCATTGACCACGCGACATCCCCCTCTTTAACTCGCAGTCGTCCCCGACTGCGGCAACACAACGACAAAATTCATTCAAAAACATACAAAACATATCAAATAACTCACATCAGCAAAAAAAAATTACTCGTCAGGAAATATCTCACACGTGCACGTGCCGAGTAGTCAGGACAAAACAAAGCAATCGTCAAAAAAATATCCACAACAAAATAAATCTATACGAACAAAATTCACGCATCGACAGCACAACGAAATAATTCATTCACGCTTAATTTCCTATCACACAAACACAAAATCCATACAATAATAACTAATAAATGCATCTCTATGGCAAAGAAAACCAAACCGGAACAGTACTACGACTTAAAAAAAAATGCACAAAATACTGCAACCATTTGAAAAATCAATCACGTACAAAATGTCACAAACTATGAACTCAGTTCGACTTCCAGATCGTCACCCGTTAGTCTCTCTGATCGAAAGCAATACTAATATGTAATTTTAAAAAAATAACGTGACAACAGGAAAAACAATTTTTCGGCGCATTCCGCCCTTCGTCTAACACTCAACCGTTCTCATCGTCACTTTTCTCTCCGTTCAATCACACTCCGTTCTCTCCTCCGTCGCTGTCTCCTCTTTCCTCTGTCGCTCTCTCCTCTGTCGCTCGTCGCTCGTCGCTCTCTCCTCTGTCACTCATCGCTCTCTCCGCCGTCACTGTTTCCTGTGTCGCTCTCGTTCCTTCTTCTTTCTCTAGCTTCATTGTTTCTATCCCGCTCTGTCGTCTCCGTCGCTCTCTCTCACCGTTGTCTCTTCCGTCGCTCGCTCCTCTCGCCGCCGCTCGTCGCTCTCGCCGCCGCTCGTCGCTCTCGCCGCCGCTCGTCGCTCTCGCCGCCGCTCGTCGCTCTCGCCGCCGCTCGTCGCTCTCGCCGCCGCTCGTCGCTCTCGCCGCCGCTCGTCGCTCTCGCCGCCGCTCGTCGCTCTCGCAGCCGCTCGTCGCTCTCTCCACCGTCACTCTCTCCGCCTCTCTCTCTGTCGTTCTCTCTCTCCGCCTCTCTCGTCGTCGCTCTCTCTCTCCGCCTCTCTCGTCGTCGCTCTCTCTCTCCGCCGCTCGTCGCTCTCTCCGCCGTCGATCGCCGCTCGCCTTGCTGTCGGGCTCCCGACCTTCTGCCGGTCTCGCAGCTTCTCTTCTCCCGTAGGTCTCTTTCAATCGCTCTCTCTCCGTTGGTCTGTCTTCTCCGCTCCTTCACCGGTCTCTCTTCGATCCTCTCGCCATCGCCAATTCTCTTGTCGATCTCCCGTTCCATAGGGGCTGATCAAGTCTCTCTTTCCACCGGTCCAACTGCCTTCCTCCTTCGGCCATCACTGTTTTCGTCTCCGTACACCATACACAGCACACTTTTCCACAACACAACAAACACACACAAAAAAAAGAACACGAACAAAACACTAAACGACCCCGGCATGTTGCAACCTTCGAGAAATGAAACACTTCCCGTTGCTCACCGTGCGTTTTCAGTGACCCCAGATCTTGCCCGCGTCCGAAAGCTTTGACACTTTCCGCTGCTCACTGTGCACTGTGAACGACCCCGTTTCTTGCGGAAACCGAAAAGATTTACACCTTTTGCCGCTCAACGTGCGCTCTCAAGCGACCCCAGGTCTTGCCCGCGACCAGAAGCTTGACGCTTCCCGCTGCTCACTGTGCGCTTACAAACCAAACGACCCCGTTTCGCGGACAAAAGGCTCACGCTTTTTCCCTCAACGTGCGTTTTTTTCCAAGCGACCCCAGGTCTTGCACGCGGCCAAAAAGCTCGCTGCTCACCGTGCGCTTCCTACAACGACCCCGTTTCGCGGACAAAAGGCTCACGCTTTTTCCCTCAACGTGCGTTTTTTTCCAAGCGACCCCAGGTCTTGCACGCGGCCAAAAAAGCTCGCTGCTCACCGTGCGCTTATAACCCAAACGACCCCGTTTCTTGCGGACAAAAGGCTCACGCTTTTTCCGCTCAACGTGCGTTTTCAAGCGACCCCGGATCTTGCCCGCGGTCTGAAACCCGCTGCTCACCGTGCGCTAACAACAACAAAACAACAAATCAACAATCAACAACAAACAACAAATGCTACTCCCAAATTTCTACTTATCCCCCGCTCCGTTCTCCTCACCCTTGTTACCAGGGATCGCACTCAAGGCGCCGTTTTCTCCGTCACATCGTAGCTTGGCCGGAACAAATCCGCACCACCGCAATTTCACGGCACACACTGCGAATAAATTACAACACAATGGAGAAAAACGGACTTACCCTATGAGGCCTGCATCTCCACCATGTAACATACAAGGATAAGGAGTGTATTGCTAATACTACATTCTAGTACAGTCACTGTTAGACAGCCAAGGACAGCCAGGGAACAGCCCCGATCAGTCCGATGCTCTACGCTTATATACCCGGCTAGGCCGGCACAGTCATACAGTACGTCCGGTTGGACTACATACCAGACGTATCACATAGCGTGGTCATTGACCACGCGACAATATCTAGAATAAGTTGATAGCAGCAACAGTAAAAAGGCAAATTATGTCAGCTCCAAATCTCAACCTAAAAGCCCCCCGTATCCGTGACAAAGCCAATAACATACTGGCATATGACAACTGGCACATAATTTGCATTTTTTCCTTTTACTGCTATTAACTTATACCATAGATGACTTTAGATAAATGAACAATGTGCACTTAACACTAGTACATGAGTTGGTGTGATTGTGTTTTCATATTTGTAGGTAAGCATTGATAATTGCCGCATGCACATTTATTATCTAGCTTACGCAAATTCCTTACCGGATTGCTATAAACATAAAGAATTTCATTTTTCATATTACATTTTACATATTACATTACATTTATACATCACATTTCATCACCCTTCAAAGCCAGTAGCGGGTCTTTTCGGTATCAGTATGGGAATTTAGGGCATAGGAACCGGGCGAGGAATTTTAGATTCCCATCAGATGAGGAATTAACCCCGCCGACTAGACACCTTATTTTAACAAAAAAAAAATGATGTCTTAAGGGGTATTACTAAAAAATGTGCAGTGGTTTCATAACTAGATTGCACACTGTAGGTATCGCATGCACCTGCGCAATTACGAAAATTGAATTACACGAATTGATGTAATAATTCGTTGAATACATTGTTCATTTTTCTATTTAAACATCTCTGGGACATGTTAATAGTAGCAACAGGAAAAATGCAAATTATGTCAAATTTCGCATTTTGCGTTCTTTTGTTGGTATGACTACCGGGTGCGCAGTAGGCATGTTTCGTTTGAGGAAGGTCACGCACAAGCACTTACCGTCGAATACCGTCTATATTGAAACTTTTAAAAAATTGCCCTTTAACGAATTGTTATGAAAAAAACTAATCAGTCCATTGATTCTCGAAAGAAAAAATTTGAAATAAATGAGCAGAATTTTGGTCACCTGACATCAACGCGGTGTGTTATTTTTTTTTTTCAAAAAGTTCGTCTGCTTTGTTGTGGTGTACGATTGTAGGCTGCTCACGTTTCACGTGGTTCGCATTTTTCAAATTAACGCAGTGCTCGACATTCCATTGTAAATTCAATGGCTTCCAGCAATAAAACAAAACTGAAGTGACCTGTGCCTATTTCCTGCAGACAAAGAAAAGATATTGCCGAATGTCAGTTAAGACCGGACGCAAGTTCTGCGGTGAGCATGCCTCTTTGGAAGTGGCCAATCAAGTCTGCCCTACATCAGCTGCCAAATATGCACGTCCCTACGACCCCAATCAGTAATAACAAACATGATTATTTAAATTTGGTTTTCTTTTATGGAGATATGGTCTGTTGTACATTAATGGACACATTTACAAGTAATTGGTGGAATTCTTGAATCTGTTAGTTACATCTTGACTGAACAATAACAATAATGTGTCACATTTTCAGTTCATGTTTTGTATCACAACTGGCAAAGCACATGGAGAAGTGCAATTCAAAACCCGAACCTCTGCCAGAATGAAAAAAAAAGAATAAAACACTTTGATATTTAGTTAGTCACATTTTAATCTTGATTTTTTGTTTTAACAGGAATTTTAACCCAAATACAATGTGATCCCAATATCGGAGATACAGAGGGTGGCCTGCTTCAAACAGCTTCCGTTGCCATTTACATGATCTGCGCCCCCGTATTTGGCTACCTGGGTGATCGATACTCTCGAAGGTATTTTCATGTTATTTGATTTCCGGATTGTTCGTTCCAATATCATTTTTATCCATCCAGGCTTATCATGGCTGCCGGTATTTTCGTCTGGAGCCTGACAACATTACTTGGCTCTTACATGACAAATTTCTGGGCTTTCCTGGTCATGAGGAGCCTTGTAGGTTTGGGAGAAGCTTCTTACTCAACCATAGCACCTACCATCATTTCAGACTTATTTGTTGGCGATACTCGCTCAAAATTCCTAGCCCTATTCTATTTCGCAATTCCGGTCGGGAGGTATAAATGATTAATCTTCGTCCTCGTTACTCTTGACGGAGCTTTTGTCTGATCGTAGTATCAAAAACTTCCAGTGGACTAGGTTACATCGTTGGCTCAGAAGCATCTAGAGTGATGGGATCGTGGTATTGGGGCCTTCGAGTCACGCCAGTTTTCGGGGCCATAGCTGTGCTCCTGATTTTGCTGGTCGTCCAGGATCCTCCACGCGGCGAATCTGAAGGCGCTCATCTTTCAGCCACGAGTTGGTGGGACGACATTAAATCACTCGGCAAAAAGTCAGTCAAGATTAATTTTTAATTATGGCCTTGTGCGAGTGTGTCGCTTAATCAGCGTTTTTTAATTTTTCGTTTTATTTGTCACGACAGCAAAAGCTTTGTGATGTCCACAGCAGCTTGCACAGCGGTGGCCTTCGTCGCTGGAGCTCTGGCATGGTGGGGTCCCAAGTTTATCGCATTGGGTTTGGCCACTCAACAAGGTCACCAGGATGTTTCATTGGATGAGTACGTCAACTTCCATCTTAACTCGTTTGATTTGCTAGACTATATCTAAACTGATTTATTGAACTTGAAAATTAAATGGGGTTGCCAATTAATTATGATTAGCGTTCCGCTCATCTTCGGCGCTGAAACTGTGTTGGCCGGAATTCTGGGTGTCTTAGTTGGATCTCTTTTAGGGCAGAGACTTCGTCGGGTCTATCCGACTGCCGATCCGCTTGTTTGCGGATTGGGCGGGGAGTGGGCCTATTGTTAAGCGCACACTTCATGGTGGGCACCTTATTGATTCTGGCTTCAGGTGCATCGGCCATTACTACATTCACCCTCATGTTCTATGGCCAGTTGTTTTTAAATTTGAACTGGTCCCTCGTAGCTGACATTACTTTGGTAAAAATTAAAATCGTGTCGATTACGTTGCGGCCATCATGTCGTGATTGTGGGCTTTTATCAAGTTATAGTGAGAGTGTTTCCCATGCTTTATCCGTCAAACGTGTCGTCATTTAATATTCTTTGTGTTTGATTTTTGTACCCTAGCGTATCGTACATTTTCGGCTTGATTGCCATGATCGCTGGTTTGCTGGGCGTTCTCCTTGGATCTTTCCTCGGCCAAAAATTGCGCGTCCGCTATCAGCGGGCCGATCCCATCGTTTGCGGCATGGGTATGCTGTTTTCCACTCCGCTCATGCTAGCTGCGTTGTTTATCGCCGGATGGAACACTACCACTTGCTTTGTGGTCGTCTTCTTTGGTCAAGTCCTGCTCAATTTGAATTGGGCAATTGTGGCTGATATCCTGTTGGTATATGATTATTGTCATTGTTCTTCCGTTCGTTTGGTGGTCGGTTACTGTTATTTTTCCGCTTATGTCTAACTTTGTTTTAAATATTTTTTTCCAGTATACGGTAATCCCAACGCGACGATCAACCGCTGAAGCGTTTCAAATTCTATTTTCACACGCACTGGGTGACGCCGGCTCTCCTTATTTGATTGGCCAGGTAAAACGAGAAATTATCATCATATGATTTTATGCTCTTTTAGTTTATCAATCGATTTCTATTATTGTCATTAGATCAGGAACGTCATCTATAGATCTCACCACTGTTGAAGGCGACTTCAAAGCCCTTCAGTGGGCCATGTCTATCACGATAGTCGTGGAAGTTCTCGGTGCTCTCTTCTTTTTCGGAACAGCATGGTATGAATTCTTTTCATTAAGAGAAATCCAAGTTTCCCAATTGAAAAGATTCTTTGTTAAATATAGGTACATCGTAGAGGACAAAGCCAAAGTTGATCGCGCAGTAGCAGGTCAGTGCCGTTTATACTAACATTTCATTGTCAAAATTGATTGTATCGCTTTAAAGTGAAGACGCATGATCGTTTTGATGGTACGTCGGTCAACTAATACTCTTTCTGGTGGCTTTTGTCTTTTTATGTATGTGGCTCCTTCTGCTTTCTATCGGTTCTTTCTTCCCGACTGGATTGTGTGTCCTGTGTGCATGTTTTTAATCAACGCTCACCATAAAAATAAAACGCACAGACGGCCCACGCGGTTTCCGAGCCGTAAGCATGAAGGAGTTGCCCGCGTCCTTGATGTGGAACGGCCATCCCTCTGACTTGGTGACGTCTAAAAAAATAGGTTAGTCGGGCCGACTTTATCGTCGAACCTATTAGACAAATGGGAAATGAGATCGTATTGATAAGATTTGATGCGTAGATCTGTGATGTTTTGATTTGATTTTCCATTTACGTTTTATTTCAAAGTACTGAATTTTCTCTACTTTTAAAGTGATGTCACAGTGCACGAGTGTCCTTTATGCAGAGTTTTGGCTTTGTTTCAATAACACACACTTCAGCTGAAGGGCTTTAAACTTTGATGTTGGGTAATGGACTTAAAAGAAAAGAGAAGTGGATGATGGCACGAGTTTTTTTATTGTCTTGGTTTCCAGTTTTATCTGTGAATTTGTTTGTCAGCGTGAATGGGTGAAATTTTGCCCAATTTGATTCCTTTTATTTCTCTATTTTTTCAAGTCCCTTGCGAGTATGCCATTATACTTGATTTGTTCATTTTTGTTTACATCCCGTATGTTATTGCGTTATCTATTTCGTCATTGACTTGTGGATAGTGCAAGGTGTATTTTGTTTATCTGCGTTGTGATCCATTCGTGGTTTAATCTGTCGATTGGTGTCGAGTGTCAACGTTTTGACATGCGGGGAAAGCCGATGAGTCAACGATACTATTTTTCTTTCTGAAATCTCTGTAGGTTTGGGATTCGATGATGAAACGAGGCAACTATCGCCGTCAAGAAATCGGCGGCCAGACAGCAATGGAACACCCGAAGAAGAGCAACCCATCACCATCATCGCTCCAGCTTCCGATTATCTTTCGGTCATTTAAAAAAGGAACAAGAAAAGATCCCTCCTGAACATATTAAGAGTTGTTGCGCATTCTTTGTTGATGGACCCTTTTGTTTCTTCATGGACAAACCCAACCCCTTGTCTAGTCTTTCGTGGCTCCGTGTTTAGACTCATCCAAATCAGGACCCCTTCCTTAATTATCCGTCTCTCATTCCCGACCTGTTCCCGACTTGAGGCAAAAGGCTGTACGCATTGACTTAATTTATACGATTGTTATCAACCGAGATGCTCAAAACATCACTGTTGTAGACAACTCCTCTTCCTAGCACCGACTAGATTTTTTTTTTCGTTGTTAAGATTCTCTTTATGTGCGTGCTTTTTTAACAACACAAATAAGCTATTACCTGCAATGAATTCTGCCAATGACATCTTATCAGAAGTCATAGTTAAAGTTGATAAATTTGTTAGTTTTCAAAATTTAGAGGAAACGATCAAGAAAGAATCAGATACCCGAATCCGTTCCATCCTCAACAAGTCCTACTCTGTTGTTGTTGGTCCTTTGGAGAAAATTCCACCTGGAGCAGCCTTCATTTTGCACGGCTACTGCGACAACTTCGAGGCTCCATTCAAGAAACGTGTGATCATTTTGACTGCCACATTTGATTATTACACACCACTAAATTCGAAACAATTATAAAAAAGACTTCACGAACTTTGGGATCGCAAATTAGGCGAAGACAAATCCGCCTCTATCGTCTCACGAATTGCTAACAACGTTGTTTTTATCGAACCCGAAAACGGCTCCATGCCATGCACTACTTGACGCACCAGAAAGTTTAAAAGAAAAGGATGTTATCATGTCAGAATACTTTGTGATAATACAAATTTGTTTAACCAATTAAAAATGCAGTATCTATATGTACGGCGGCATCTCAGGATGTTTTAATTTTTTAACGATAAACAGAGAATTTATAATTAATTAATTAGAAAACAAATTTTATTAAATCCTGATTAATTTCCGTAGAATGTATTTCAATATGCCTATAAATGCAAAATGCATGCTTCTTCAAACAGAAGTCGTGGACACCACAGCATAGCATTTCTCTAATCAGGTTAACATTCTTTTAAACAATGCTAAAGATCCTGATTCAGTCACTCAGACTTGCATGGAGAAATTTTCGATAAAATGAGTTGATAGGTCTATTGAAAAAAAAATTGCATTGATTTTTCCTGAGTTATTCAGGCCTATTTAAAATTCATATCCGTCAAACGAAGCCGAGTGCCCTCTTTACATTCCGTTGTATGCAGGTCCGCCACCTCCTTCGGGAGCGACCCAATTGATGTTTTGACTGGGATCTTTGATGTCACATGTTTTACAGTGAATGCAGTTTTGGGCGCTAATTTGAAACTTTTTACCCTGTACATCTTCCGTTGGCACGTATTCGTAAACACCTGGATTAAGAATAATTTGAATCAAGACTACGTCATTACAACAAGTTGGAAAATTTTTTTACCAGCAGGGCAAAAGCGACCTTCTGGACCATCAAATACAGTTAGATTTTGCTTGATTTGGATCGTGTCGTCCATCAGAGTCAAATGAGGCGGTTGATCACCTTCGTGGTTCGTTCCTGTTAAGGCCACTGAAGTCAGTAAATCAAAAGTAATTTTTCCATCTGGCTTGGGGTAATCAATGGGCTGGCATTGAGCGGCTGGTTTTAGCTTTCGATGATCGGCTCCTACGAACAAAAACGTGGTTATCTATCTGTTTAAAGCCAATATTTTCAAGAGAGTCTACCGTGATGCGTCAAAGTCCAAGGCTCTTTCCCTCGACCGCGAACATAAAAAAGGCCAGTGTATAAAAGCCCGCCATATAATCCGAGCGAAGAGCTAAACGACGGCCTCACATTTCTGACGCTTTGGAGTTCATTCCACACGCAACTGTTGCGAATGCGCTCCTCGTAGACAACGGGGTTGATGCCAACCGTTTCTTGCGGGATTTCGCTGTTTATGGTGTCAAATATACTTTCAGCTGCTAACATGGCACTCTTCATAGCGTTATGTGTTCCTTTGATTTTCGGGACATTCATAAATCCAGGTAAACAGCCAGCCAAGCAACCTCCCGGGAAAGTCAATTTGGGAATTGATTGCAAACCTCCTTCGAGGGCACGAGCTCCATAACTAATCCTAATGGAAAACGATAATCAATTAAGTGGAAATGAAAATTTAAAAGGGATTATACCTTTTCGCTCCTTCTAATATCGGTTTAACGGAAGGGTGAAGTTTCCATCGCTGGAATTCTTTGTACGGGCTAATAAATGGGTTACGGTAGTCAAGTCCAATAACGAGGCCCATAGCTATCAGAGGGGTCTTGTTTTCATCAGTTACGTGGTAAAGGAATGATCCTCCGTATGTCGTTCTCTCCTACAACCATACAAGAAGAATTAAGTAGTACGTATGTTTAGACAGGAGAGTTAGTTCAATACATACCAATGACCAGTCGACAGTGTGTTCTATCCTTCCTGGATGATGCTTAGCGGGATCAATTTCCCACAATTCTTTCAACCCAATTGCATACGTTTGTGGCTCACATTCGGTGCGTAAGTTGAATTTTTTGTAAATTCCTTTGGCCAAGTGGCCATGGCAACCCTCGGCAAAGATTGTGCATTTAGCGTGTAACTCCATGCCTCTGGCAAATGTATCCTATTTGAGGAATAAATTAACATTAAGAATGTAACGTTCGAAAAGAGCGGAGTTGACATTTGGATTCATTACCTTGGGAGAACCATCTTTTGCTATACCAACATCGTTAGTGGCGATACCTTTAACACTACCGTCTTCATGGTAAAGAACTTCAGATGCTGCTATGCCAGGATAAATTTCAACACCCAACTCTTCCGCTTGAGAAACTCAACCTCTGAACAAACTAGCCTAGTCTCACAATCATGGCATGATTATGCATTGGCAAACCTAGACATAGCACACATAAGAACTCAACAACAGCAGCTAATTGGTTTAAAGTCTTAAATTACCAGGAAATATAGGTAGTGGAACTCTGCTTTTCAGTTAAAAAAGAGCAAATTTATCTTCAGTAACAGGAGTGTGAAGTCAGGAATTAATTCATTTAAGGCCCCAAGTTCCAAACAAGCTCCAGATAATGTATGTCCGCCTGATATCACATATTATGTAATCCAACATTTAAACTGAACTTGGGTTAATCAGGTGTCACAATCTAGTACCTATTTCTGCAGCTTTTTCAACAACACAAACTCTCATTTCTTTCTCATGCTGTGCAGCAAGTTGCTTTAGTCGTATTGCAGCAGACATACCAGCAGGTCCACCACCAACAATAACAACATCAACCTCATCTACTGCTCTTTCCATGTCCACACCTGGTGAATATTAATTAACAAACTGAACTGCTATTTCACTTATTTAAACGAGATTTATTTTCATAAGCTAGATTTATATACCTTCCCATCGTGCATCCTTTTCTCTTGGATGGACGGTATAATGGGTCGTAATTTTAGGGAAAGACTGTTCTGTCCATGAATACAAACGTTTAAAAACTAAACCACCGTTTCGTCCTGGATAATTTAAATTTAAATATTTGAACTGTTAAATAATAGCTCTTCAGAATATTTTACCATTGTGCAGTGATCGTAAAACAAGACCGGGAACCATTTTTGTCAACAACTTAGTACAAACAAAATCGCAATCTGGTGTAGAAGCAGACGACGCGGACTCGCTGAGTCAACATATCTTATTATGCAATAACTCTGGGAAAAAATGCTAGGGTTTTTCCATAAGGAGGAGTGGTCATTTTAAAGATGGAACTTCTCTCTAGGTTATAAAATCCCAAGGGCCTACGTCCCAGAGAGCCTACGTGACGTTTGGACAAGCAAATGATAACGGTCGTCGACTCTTATTCGGAGACCTCACGTCCGCTCACGTCCACCACCAAAGCGCTAAGCGTTATAAACAGAAATCGTAATCTCTTATATTTATAGGTCACCAAGAACTTGTATATTGAACAAAACACATTAAATGTCTGTTACAAGTATCTATTAAAGGGAGAAGAATCAAGATTAAGTGGGCTAAAGGCTGGCTAAAGATGAATGTCAGTTTTTACTATCCGTTACTATCACACTGTGTCTTTACTTTTCGCCATTGGAAAGCCCGTAATATGTTTGCATTCAACAAATAAACGAAAATGTGATAAATAAGAATATGTGCGGCGCATACACAAATTTTTCTTACTTAAATACAGTTTTTTGTTTACCAAAATAAATTAATTTTCGAAACACAGGCGCTAGTTGCGTCATTCGTGGAAAATATTGAATTGTTTATTACATCAGCAAATAGGGAGGTTAAATGCTCTTTCCGTTATTGCGTGTTCAACCAGCAATCTCTCTTTGATTAAAAATGGTTGCCTAATTTAATTGCTTTAGCTACAGTCAGACGATATTATAAAATCGTACGCTCAAATATTTTTTAGTAGCCTATTATGCAAGGTATTACGCATTTAAAAATTTTAACTGATACATTTTCAATCTTTATTTTAGTTTCAACAGAAAATCCAAGATTTTTTTTTCACCGGGTACCTACAACTGCAGTTGTCGACACCACACTTAAATCGCGTTAACAAAAGCCTTGATCCCGTTCCACGTTTCGATTGCTGTCGGAACTATTTGATCAGGCGGCAATTGGAAGCCGTAAGTTCCATCGTCACGTAACTCAATTGTATACGAGTGAACCACTCCTTCAGCCTCGTAATAATAATCAGTGGTGACCCCCGATCCGACATCTATAAAGTAGAACAGCAACAAATTACCTCACGCCAATTAAGATATCTGCTGATGAATTCTTTATATAGCCTACACACTATTACAAAAGTGAAACTTACAGAGAGCGGTGGCGAAGCTGCCATATGTGTACTGAGTCCCATAAACAGCAGTAATTGCATTGACACCTATTTCCATGGCACGCAGCTGAATTAAGGAATATGGAAATGTTAAAAAAGATCTGCATTACAGCAATTTAAGCCGTTTAAAACGAATCACCATTTCAGCGTATTCTGGTGGGAATTCAGTGGAATAACCGTAAGGAGAAAGCCACTGTTGGTCGTATGAATGAACGGAGATGGCCGATTTGACTCTTCCGCGGTCGGCGGCGATTAAATCCTTCGGAGTGGCGCACGAAATTAGTATTTAAATTTGATTCAAACAAACAAATAGGGAATCCTTTTAATGATAAAATTACCTACCCTAATTGCGCAGGACTCTAGCTCAGAAAACGCAACTTCTCCACTGTAAGCTGATAAAACATAGATAATGTTAGGTAGAAATTAAAATGCAATTAAAATCAAAGTAATGCAATAAAATTAAAAAAAAAAAGTAAAATAAAATTTTCTTTTTACTAGTAGAGCATGGTGAATCAGAGCTACCACTCGAGCCACCAAAACCAATCAGAAAGTTGCGGTTGACATCGACACCGCGACAAGTTGACCCGTTGTTGAAAACGCGATTTTTCCTCCACAATCGGTCCTTGGAAAAATTTAATTTCAGAAAAGAAAAGTCACACATTGTTCAGTGTGAGCAAAATAATAGCCACACTAACGTTACTCCAGGTGTATGCGTATCCATCTGGATTTGCGATTGGAACAAATTTCCAATCATATTGATCAACGAGTGCAGTGATCTCCGAATCTGAACCATATCCGGATGTTATCTAAAAAGAAAATACATTGATAAACGTGATTATGTGTCGCCCTAAAATATTTTAATAATTCAAGCGCGTTAGTTGAATTTAAAAAATTAATAATTCAAAAATTGAAATTAATAAATAAGATCATTGGAAAATGGTTAACCTGATCTATAATCCAAATGCAAGTAGCGGCGGTGATCCATTCTCTTGCATGCATGTTGCATTCGAAAAAGAGGACGGTTTTATTAGCGGAAAGATCACTGCTGATTATTGTTTGAACAATATCACGACCCTCTTGACTTGAACCTCCAATTTTGGTCGAAACTAACGCATTTGTGTTAGCTAGATCAGCCAAATAAGCCATCACCTGTGCAAAATACATAATAAGTCATGCATCATTTTCTGGGCAAAAAGTGAATTTTTACCTCTTCGTATGTGTGATAATTTTCGAGATCAATGGCCTTATTGCCATTGTAGAGTGCACGGCGGAGAGCGATGTTCTGTTGTTCCTGTCGTTCCATCTCGCCCAGATTGGCGATTTGAATTTTGTGAAAAATGTTCATGTCCCTTAAAGTTTGGACAACGGAACTGTACCTGTTAGGAAAATTATTAAAATATATGCCTGTATGTATTGGTCATAGCAATGCTATTTAGCAATTTAACAGTATGCATTGTACCATTCGGGACTGACGTGAATGTCAACAAATTTGCCGATCTTGGTCGGAAGGAACCAGAAATAAACGAAGTTAATGGATTGCGTGGACCAGTCTTTCAATACTTCCAATTGTTCCGTTGTCGTAGGAAAGGCTCGGATTACCACATGCCTTCATCAGCAATAAATGAAAGCTTTTTGAAATACTCGGACATTTAACAATAACAAATTGCAGAAGTAAATAATAATATCTCTTCTTTGATAGTAAATTAATACCCGTTGTAATCAATTTTGGCCGCAGCTGCGATGGACAGCAGCAATCCACAATACATCGCAATGGGGATCTTCATTTCTTTTGTTTTTCTTTTTACACTGAACTAATCACGACTGCGAAACAAAAAACACAAAAGTCGAAACTGAATTGTTTGGAAATTGTAAGTTATAGGACATATCCCATCGATCACCTTGAGAACCTTATCTTTCACTTTTACGTTTTACCTGTCGTCGTACAAATCGTGAGTCGATAGCCTGCTACTGACAACTGAGTAACAATTATAAAAATATGTTGCCTATGTCCCAGAGTTAACCAAAAAGACGAAGCTTTTGAAAATGGATATTCGAAATAAAAGTTGTGCGGCACATTTAATTTGTTACATATGTAGAACACGGTTGTGCAAGATGCGTTGCATTTTATATTATATAATTATGAATTACGAACACAAAATATACTCTTATCTATTTTTCTGTCTTCTTTTTTATGTCGTGGTGTCTTTCAACTTCATACACGGGACTGCTGACCTGACAACAAACCAAAAAGCAAAATTTACACTTATCAACAAGTAACCAGCAAACAACACTACAACAGTTATCAGCTAAAAAAAAACAGTCTGCAATAATATTTGAAATCATAAACGTAAAAAAAATATGTAAATGTACCATACAGTACTGATTTTTGAACATTATATTCAACCAGCGATATTAACCATAAACGACGAGTGTTCACCACAAACGAGAGAAAGAGGTTGCTGTTCTAACATAATATTGTATTTATTTCTTCATGAAAATAGGTTTCAAAAGTAGCGAAAAATAGCATTTTATTCCCGCCGCATTAGACCGACATCGAAATATATTCTCTCGCATGTGGATAATTTCTTAATTTGCGAAGCTGTGCATCACTTAGATTGCGTTGATCATTGCTTTCAGTCCGTTCCATGTTTCGATGGCCGTCGGCACAATTTGATCAGGGGGCAACTGGAAGCCATAGGTTCCTGAGTCACGAAGTTCAATGGTGTAGGAATGAACGATCCCTTCATTTTCGTAATAATGATCAGTGGTCACGCCAGAAGCAATATCTGGAAAATAATTGGAATTTTTTAAAATTAATTCCGTCTTATTAGTCTAAAAACTATTCACGAAAAAGACTCAAACTCCTCACAAATGGTAACTGCAGTGTTTCCGTACGTGTACTTAGTCCCGTAAGTAGCTGTCAACGCACCGACGGCGATTTCCATTGCACGGAACTGACGAGAAAAATAATTTATAATCACAACATGTATTTGAAACCGAAAATATTTCGATCACATTTTAAATTTTACCAAATTTTACCATTTCGGGGTATTCTGGAGGCAAATCAGTGGTGTAACCATAAGCTGACAAAAACATTTGAGAGTAGGAGTGCATGGACACAGCTGTTTTCACTCTCCCGCGGTCAGCGGCAATAAGGTCCTTTAATTAAAAATCGAGATAAGAAATTAAGATCCATGGATTTCATGCATAGAATTTTCGTACAATTAATAATTTCTGAAAAATAAAAAAAAAATTACTTACTCTGAGTGCGCTAGACTCTTTCTCGGAAAATGCAACATTTCCTCGGAAAGCTAATCACAGAGAAATGTTGTAAATTCTGGAATAAAGAATGTCAATCTACAACTATTGAAAACAATTTATACTATTGGAACAGGGATCGCCTGATGATCCAGTACCGCCAAACCCAGCTAGAAAGTTGCGATTGACATCTACACCAATACACGTGGAACCGTTGTTAACGATGCGAGTTTTTCTCCAATTACGATCCTATGCTTTTAGATTTTTAATTCAGTTAGAATAAGATATTTTCACACATTTTCAGGCAGTTTTTATCAAGTCTATTTACTTACGGTGTTCCAGGTATAAGCGTATCCATCTGGATTGGCAATAGGAATGAATTTCCAATCATATTGATCGACGAGCGCAGTAATTTCAGGATCGGATCCGTATCCACTTGTAATCTATGCACATAAAAGTTTAGAAAATATTCAATTTCACAGTTTGATAAAACTAAAGATCCAATCGGTTTTATCAAGGAGAGGAGCTATTAAGGGACATCAGAAAAAATATTCTACTCATGCATAAAATACCTGATCAATAATCCAAATGCAAGTGGCACCGGTAATCCACTCACGGGCATGTATATTGCAGTCGAAGAAATGGACGGGTTTATTGGCAGAAAGGTCACTGCTAATAATTGCTTGGACAATATCGCGACCCTCTTCACTTGTACCTCCAGTCTTGAGTGAAACTATCGGATTGGTGTTAGCTAGGTCAGTCAAGTAAGCCATCACCTATATGCAGAACGAATGTATAACAGTAAAAGCCATGTATGATGTCATTTATTGGGCAAAGAGTTAGATTTTTACCTCTTCGTATGTGTGATAATTTTCAACATCAATAGCTTTGTTGCCATTGTAGAGTGCACGGCGTAGGGCAATGTTCTGTTGTTCTTTTTTGTCTAGTTGACCGAGATCAGCAATTAGGATTTTATGACTGATGTTTCTCTCAGCCAATAGCTGAGTGACGTGAGCGTAACTTGGGAAAGAATAGCAAAATTAGAATAAAATCTACTAACGCACGTACCGTAAGATCAAAAAAATGAAAAATTCTGTAAGTTTATAATATATTGGCTTAAAGAGTAAAGACTCACGATTCTGCATTGATGCGAATATCTGCAAATTGCTTGACTGCTGCAGGCAAGATCCAGAAATCGATCGAACTAGTTGATTCCCAATCGCGCAAAAATTCTAATTGCTCAGGAGTTTCGGGAATAGCGCGTAACACTAAATTCCTATAAAAATAGTTTGATTATAAGGTCCCATCAAGTGTTAAAATCGAGTTCTGGGAGATTTCGATTTCAATTTAAAAAACAAATTATCCTTTCGTATACTTATGCATTATTCTTTAAAAATTATATTTTAAACCTTTTACCCGGAATAATTAATTCTGGACGCTGAAGAGATGGCTAAAATTAAGGCGAATATGAGTGCTATTACGCAAAGCTTCATTTTCAAACTTAATTATGAATCCTGGACTTGTAACCTTCAGCACGCAACCGGTAGAAACTGGTGATAAAGAATTAAAGATCATGTAGCCGATCGTTCTCTTTGCTATTTGGCAATAATATCACACATCAGCCGGATCTGTTATCGCACGATAATCTTGTTTTCATGTACTTTTGTACTGCTGTGCCAGCATCAACAGTCAACAAACAAAATTGGTCCATGGTGAACGAGACGACTTTAGAACGTAAACAAGTCAACAACAACAAACTTTCGATTATTTGCTTTAGCGCTATCAAAATTAGACTGTTCTAAATTGGGCCCAACCATCACTATAACCAAGTACAGTCTGCTGTACTGTACCGTAACCCACGTCAACGAGAATCGAGCTCCAGACTTACGTAAAACGTTAAGCGACGCACACACGGACTTGCGATAAAAGAAAACGACGGGAAAAAACGTTGATATAAGACATACACTTTCTGTTGACACGAGGAAAGAGACGTTTTATAGATAAAGTGTATTTTGATGTAGACGTGCAACTAAACATTGTGATAGATTAATTTCGTCCATTCGTTTTGACAACCCATATCGTTCCTTGCGACTAAATTAGAATATACCATACTGAAAATTAAATAAGGAGGTTAAATAATGGCTTCAAGGGAATTTAAAATTTTTAATAATGTTGAATAGATTTGGCGGGAATAAATCTTGCATAGAAAGGGATATTTATATGTTCAGCGAAATAAATTGTTCTTTTTGTGATGTAATAATAATATAGGATGCAAGACGGAATTCATTTATAAGGGTATATTATTTCATTTAAGTGTATACATATTTCTCATCATTATATCTGTATAGATGCAGAAAGCTATATCTGTTTCGTTGCGGGTGTTTTTTTAAATGGCATTTATGAAGGCTTTGATTCCATTCCAAGTTTCGGTAGCTGTTGGCACAATTAGTCTTGGGGGGAGTTCAAAACCGTACAGACCAGTATCACGTAGCTCAATAGTGTACGAGTGTACAACCCCTTCATTCTTATAGTAATGATCTGTGGTAGTGCCGGATGCGATGTCTACGGTTTAAGCAGAATTATGATGGTTAACAACAAATAAAACATTTTTGGAACGCGTAATAGAAAGTAAAATCATTCAGGAATTTAGAAACTTACAGAGGACAGTGCCGGTGCTACCGTAATCGTATACAGTTCCATAAGTAGCAGTGAGTGCATCGACGCCAGCCCTCATGGCACGTAACTAAAGTGGAAAAAAAACGAATTTTAAACTCATCTCGACTCATCTCTATTGTGGTGCAAGATAATTATTTTTCTCGTCTTACCATTTCGGGGTACTCCGCTGGTAAAGCACTTGAATAAGAATAAGAAGATAGCCATAATTGAGAGTAGGAATGCATGGAGATGGCTGTTTTCACTCTTCCGGCATCGGCGGCAATCAGGTTCTTTTTTGACGAATAAGTACAAAAGATTTTTTGATTAATCGTCGAATTCAAATTAGTGAAGGTGATAACAAATTTGATATACTTTGAGCGTAATAGATTCCGGCTCGGAAAATTCTGCCGCTCCGTGAAAAGCTGATGGAGAAAGTGGTATTTAGCAGATTTCGAAAAAATTTTAAAGTCATACATGGTTTAAATAGCAAAAGCAATATTTACTTTCTGAACAAGGACCATTTGAGGAACCAGTACCACCGAAGCCAACAGGGAAGTTACGGTTAAGGTCGACGCCCACACAAACAGAGCCAGGGTTGACCGCACGATTCTTTCGCCAAAGTCGATCCTATAAGCATTGCGGAATGAGTAATGGTTTAAAGAAAAAAAATTGTTGGATTTTACTACTTAAAAGATTATTACAAAAAAAAAATAAAAAATTAATTCAAATTTTTTTCCCGGAGTCTTCTCACCCATCAATGATTTTATGGATTTTACTTACATTTTTTAGTTATAGCTACTTACATTGGTCCAGCTGAAGGCATACCCATCTGGATTGGCAATAGGAACAAATTTCCAGTCATACTGATCAACGAGCGCAGTTATCTCCGGATCAGAACCATATCCAGTAGTTATCTACATTATTTACGTATGAAAGCAAAAAATAAAATAAAATAATAATAATAATTACAAACTGAAATGAAATCCGACGAACAAATAATTAACACCCTGGCAATAATAAATGTTACCATTCATACCGTGTCAATAATCCAAACGCAGGTGGCTGCGGTAATCCATTCTCTAGCGTGAATGTTGCAGTCAAACCAGGCGATTGGTTTATTAGCGGATAGGTCACTGCTGATTGTTGCCTGAACGATATCGCGACCCTCAATACTGGAACCTGCGACCATGGTGGTAACTAACGGGTTGGTGCTGGCCAGCTCAGCCAAATAGGCCATCACCTTTTAAATGATTTCAGTCTTAAGATTAAATATGGGTCGGTAAAGACCAAGAGAGTTGGGATTTAAAAGATTACCTCTTCATAGGTGTGATAATTTTCTACATCGATGGCCTTGTCACCATTGTAGAGCGCACGGCGAAGAGCAATTTCCTGTTGTTCCTGTCGTTCCAGCTCTCCGAGATTGGAAATCAAAATTTTGTGGTTCAATTTTTTATCGAGCAATATTTGGGCAACATGCTTGTACCTATTATCATCGTCATTACATTAAACAAAAGTATGTACAATGCATTATTTTTAACGTATATAATAAGCCAAGCGCATACGATTCAGGGCTGACGCGGATGTCGGTGAATGTTTTAGTTGTAGCTGCTCGGGACCAGAAATCAATAGAGCTGGTCGATTCCCAATCGCTCAAGAATTTTATCTGTTCTTCCGTTTTGGGGGATACACGGATCACCATATGACTTTGAAAGGACAAAATTAATAAATTTTATTGCTCTTAATCCTAAAGTAATACAATTTGTTTTGTGGATGCTGCATGATTGATTGCTATATTTTTCCTACTTTCTTACAGATAGGGAGCAACGGTTACACATGACACGACTCGCTGGTAGAAAACAAACATTATCGTGCCTTGCATGACTGTTGAAAATGCATTATTTTCTAATATAGGACAGATGATGCTGTAAAATGAAATAAAATACCCGGTGTAGTCGACTTTGACAGCTGTAGTACTGAGAGCCAGCAAAGCACAGATACAGAAGACCGGTCCGTGAATTCTCATTTTGAAAAGTTTTACAAAAAATGTTGCGAATGAATTCAAAATGACAACGTACAAAACAAAACCAATGAACGTAATGCAAGGATAAATTGCCGAGTCAGTTTTATAGTCTCACGATCAAACTTGTTATCATATTTAGAAAGCCTTTTTAAACATTAACGTATATTCATTTTTATCATGATCCCATATTTATCGACTAAATCTACTAACACAACCAAAGTCTAATATTAACCTTCACAAACCTTTGTCATTGGCCCATTGCGTAATCAATGCGCTGCTATACACTTTTGGTTCGTCAATATCGGTTAATCATAACCAACATGTCCTACTTGTGTCGTTTGGTGTGAACTACTCGCGTCACAGAGAACAAAATAAACGGTGAGACGACAAACAAGTTTTTTTATTTCACGAGACGTGAACACGGCAGACAGAAATATATATTTGTAATATATATTTGTATTTTTTATATTATTTTTTTATATTTAGTATTCTTTGTAATATATTCAGAATCGAGTTAATTCTAATTCTAACGATGGCACGAAATTGCTTGGCATCACATTTTGCCCAACACGCATTAAAACTGGGCCACAAAAGCCACAAAAACATGTGCATTTGTTGCATTTTGCTGTCAACATTGCAGAGCTGCCGCATCATCCCAAATCCCCTTGTAGTAACAGTCATTTTAGCATTTTCACCCAAAACAAATTTTTAAAAGCGATTTTTTTAATGAGCTTTATTTATACCGATGTTTTCTTACTCTGTGTAAAACCCGCCCAAGAAAAAATAAAGGCGTCATATTAAAATGCGTTAAAAAATTAACTATCTGCTAAATGGTTTCTTTTTATTTAAAATTTTTTATTTAAAAAATACAGGGATAAAGAAAATTGGAAGATTAACTTAAGTTCCAATTTTTGTTTAATTTCAATGTAATTTAGTATTTTATTATTATTTTATTAGTATTTTTTAAACAAAAAAATGAAAAATCCAAAGTGGGAAAAATAAAAGAAATTTCAAGATATTAGCAAAATACAGATTTGGAATGATTTGACAACTGTGCAAGAGGGGAAATGAAGGAAGAAAACGACTAAAATAAAAAAAAATTTATTTGAAATTAAATCGTCCCCTAATTTGGCACCACTGCTCCACCCCCTTTTCTCGTACTGGCCATGTTCACCACCTTCAAGCCCTTTGTTCAACGGGGCAGTTAGAAGAATTTTTTTGATTAGAATTAAGACCTTCTAGATTTGGGGAGGAGCAAAAACTTTTCACACACAATTTTCTCTGTCATGTAATTTTTCAGTTGCAAAAAACATACCCTCATGTATGGATTCTATATTGCTTTTCAATATGGAAATTGCTGTCACATATGAATTATGCTTTTACTGATGCGTTTCTTATCCATTATTGTCTGTGCTAGTACGTTACGAAGCTGATTACGAAGTTCTTAGCGGTTCTTAGTCAATAAAAGGAGCATTTGAACACCCAACTTCCCAATGGGAAAACCAAAATAGCAAGCCTCCGATGGGTTTAACACTAAATTTTTTTCTGTACACCTTGCCCAAATGAGGTTAATTTTAGCAAAGTTTCTCATCTTTCAATATACGCAAAATTTAAGCAAAATCGCAAATTACGCAAATTGCATTGCAAAAATATACAAAATTAAATAAAACTCAAGTAAAAGCTAGGTTTCAACAAGTTTCAATACTGAAACTAAATAAAAAATTTGTGACAAAAGTACGGAAATAATAAAACTAGAACAAGTACGTGAATTACGCACAATATGTGCAAATCTAGCAAATATGCGGAAATTACGCAAAAAATAAACAAATTACGCAAAAATAGCAAATTAAGCAATTTATAATCTTCCAAACTCCGTTTCTTTCATTTTTGCCTTCCGATTCTGTCACTGCAGTGACTTCCTGCTCATGAGCAGGAAGCGTTCATTTAACTCCTTGTCATGAAATTCCCTAGAAGTTTGGCCGGACCGGGTGGGTTGGTGGTTGGTTGGTTGGCTGGGTGGTTGACTGTATCCAAATGTTTTCTCTCCCATTAAGCCCTTTTTGCTCTCTTCTGTTTTGATGACCTAATTTTCCTGTTCCAGTCAACCCCCACTTCTTTTTCTTGAAAATATGTAAGTAAACAATAACTGGAGGAAGTTTGACAATATAACGAACACCAGTACAGAAATCTAAAAGGTTGAATCGGGAATTTGAACGTTTTTTTCTCTTATTTTTGTGTTATGTTTGGCTTTTTCAATTATATTGTTCTTCTTCCTCCTCGCTCGTGCTGCAATTATCCGAGAAGCTTTCGCATAACTTTTTTTCATCAAAGTCCTCTGAAGTTGTGGCTGGACTGGGTGGGTTAGTATCTGGATGATTAAGTTTATCGGAATGTTTCTTTTCCCACGTAGCCCTTTTTGCCCTCTTCTGTGTTGCTGACCTCATTTTCCTCTTCCAGTCAATCACAACTTCTTTCTCTTGAAAATCTGCATTGGTTTGGTTAATTAATTATTCCTTGTTGCTTTTAATTTTTTTTTTCAAATATGTTACAGGTATACCTTTGATTGGAATATCGTTGTTTTTAGGATCAACAGAGTCTGGTGATTCCATTTCAGACTTTATGCAGTACGCTTCACATTCATCTTCTGTAATTACACAAAGTAAATTGGTATTATTATATAAAGTAGCTTATTCAAAATATTTATAAGGTATGGCTCAACAAACAAAAAAAGAGAAAAAATTCTCTTTTTTTGTTTGTTTTGTTTTTTTCAATTTTATTGTTCTTCTTCCTCCTCGCTCGTGCTGCAATTATCCGAGAAGCTGTTGCATAACTCACTTTCCTCAAAGTCCTCTGAAGTTTTGGCTGGACTGGGTGCGTTTTTGGCTGGATGATTAACTTTATCCAAATGTTTCTTCTCCCACTTAGTCCTTTTTGCTCTCTTCTGTGATGCTGACCCCATCTTCCTTTACCAGTCAACCACCTCTTCCTTTTCTTGAGAATCTGCATTGTTTTTGTAAGTTAATTATTCCTTGTTTCTTTTATTTTTTTTTTAAAAATATTTTACAGGTGTACCTTTGAAGGGATGATCATTGTTTTTAGAATCATCCCCAGAGTCTGATGATTCAATTTCAAACTTTTTTGCAGTAAGCTTCGCATTCATCATCTGTAAATACACAAAGTAATCAATGTTGCACTCTGCTGCTGATTCAGCTTATCTATTTATTGATTTTTTTACCCAAAAAACCTAAATGTTTTATTTTTAGCCTATTAATGTCTCAGGAATCGAATTAAAAATGGTTATAATTAAGTCTACGATTTAAAAAATAACGAATTGAAGGATTTAAACCACTGACAAGGAACCTTGATGGGTATACTTTCAGAAATTATCGTATACATCCCATATTCTTGAAGAAATTTAGATAATAGGATAATAATAAACATAAAAACAATCGAATCTTTTAGATGAGAAGTTCAGTTTCAATAATGCGATGATGGATGCGAAGACAAGCTCTTGCTCCTTCGATTCGTTGGAAGACTTCCACTTTATGGGGCCTTTTCAACAACCGTTTCACTTCCAACGGGTTCGCTTATAAAGAAGCACACTGGTTTTATAACTCGTATCTATATTACAAACCGTGTCCCACTTATCATTTAGGGGGAACTCAATGATCACTTTGTCACTATCCCATGCATCATATTGTTTATAGTTCAAGCATCCTACTTTGTTGACGCCCTAACCACTAGACCATGGGCACTTTAACAGTTTACTTATTTCCAATCTATTTATATTTGCCTTTTGACTTTCAATTTTCTGGACAAGATACATCAGTATCTTGTAAAATAACACGCTACCTGAAAATAAATTATTTATTCATAACAAATAGTTTGTCTCCCTATTCTTTTGAAATAATTAGGGGGAGGGTTAGTTGATGAAATGTATTAACTGGACTGATTCTAAAATTTCCGGTATCCCAATATGCAATGTGTTACACACAAAAATGGTTTTTTGAGCAAAAAAATAGATCATACGTCTTATATTTTCAGAAATAAACTTGATAACATTACTTGAGCATGATTACAAAAAAATTGGTACAAAATAAGTAAAGATTCACCATTAAAAATCTCTCCGAAAATCATTGTTTCTTCATTTTTAAATCAAGTGACAAAATCGGAAGGTGAAAATTGAAGAAAAGGAGTTTGGAAGATAATAAATTGAAGATGTAGAGGTCAGATGAAAGATGAATCTGGTAAATCGTACTTTAAAACCCTTCAAAAAAATGTCAAAGTTTAAGTTTTGCTTGAAACAATTACCTTAGTTTTATTTGCAGAAACTGACAGCGAACAGAAGTTTCCAGAAAGTGAAAATTTTTATAATGGTTCTTTTGTGTGTGGTAAGATTTGGTATGCCACTTAAATTTAAAATCTCAACACAAATAATTAATTTTTTCTTCAATTTCAAACATAAACAATGCATATATTGAAGAACAAAAAAATCATTCTTCCATTTTCATAAGATGTCCTGATTGTCCTGGTATAACAAATCCATGATAATATTGAGGAAATTCTTTAACATTCATACCTTTAGAAGAGGATCAAGAAATCTTGGATGAAGATGACTTATTGTCCGACGGTTTTGCTACAGATAGTGATTACTCCCCCGAAGATAATGAGAGTGTGAACTTGAATGAAACCGAACTGGATTCTGCTTTATTCCTGGCACATAAAGCATATGGTTCAGCATACGGTTCGTACCTTATATATATATTGAATAAACTACCTTATATAATACCTAATTATTCATTCCCTAATGGGCATACGGTATACACGAAATAATTTTTTTTTAATGAGTAATGTGTTAAACTTAGGATTCTCAGAAATTGTTCTTTCTGCATTTTTCTTTCAATCAGTATCAAACGAAATTTTGTGCATTTTTATTTGAAATATCTAACTAAACCCTTACAAAACGTTCAGAACTCTATAAAGGCTAATAAAACAAATGCTCAACGATCTGTATTTGTGATAAACATTTTGCAGCAGCTTGGTGTGCTGATGCTTTTCTAACTAGAAAGAAACTGGAAACGGCTAGAACCACACTTAATTATAGTTACAAGCATTTTGAAAAATAAATGCAGTATTTAAAATTACAATTTTTTAATTTTCCGTTTACTTTTTTCCAAGGTTTTATACATCAATTAACTACTTTGATATAAACAAAGTTCATTTAAAATAAATTTAATGATAATTTCTTTGGTGTCAAATGGCTGTTCTGACCATACCATACATGGGTGAGACAGGAGGTAATCATACCGGTAATCATACCGGTAATCTTACCGGTAATCATACCGGCACCCTTCAATTACAAATTTAAAAAGCTTGCAAATCTTTCGACTTTTTGAACCCCAAGTTCTCAATTCCAAGATATTTAATAATTAGAAAAGGCTTTTTGAATTTATCAAAATGTTGGAAATTATTGAAAAAAAACTCGGAGAACTTGTCAGAAGTGTGAAAAGTATGTTTATTTATGTATAAATCTTTATGAAAAAATAACAAATAAGATTTCCCAGGTAAGAGAGAATAATTTGTAATTTTTCAGATGTAGTTTGATGAACCATTCATCAAACACTGCTTGCGATCCACAAACCAATAATCGTACAAACTAATAAAACTAATAAAATATTTCGAAAAATAAAAGATGATACCTTTAATTTAGGGAATTTTAAATAGAATAAAACATTTGCTCAGACAAGATTAAATAGAAAAGAATACAGAGACAAAGTTGCTGTTAACGATGCCATAGACACATTTGATGACGTTAAGGAATGGTGGAAAAAACACCAAGCTACAGGCCAGGAAGATGTAAGATATCTTGCTTTTAAAGAATACAAAACATATGAAGGTGAAACTTTAATAGAGAAATGGGTACCAGGAATGTTTATGTTCCAATATATTAAATCGGCTGGTACGTTTATTATAAATTATCACGGAGACGATGGCAAAATTTAGCCAATTTATTTCGTTCACGATCACGTGTAACCGATGTGCTACGGTCTTGAAGTCAAAATCCTAATACGATGTCCCAAATGTCCCATATACAATCCATAAAAGTTATGAATCAAGGGATCATAAAAAAGGAATTAATTGGAAACCTGTTTACTCTTTCTGGTCCACATTAGAAGATCCATCAAGACAATCCATAGAAATTCAGAAGAAGCAGAGGCTGCAGAAAAACAGTTAATAGCAAAGCAACCACTTGAACCTGGTAGAATGGTTAAAAACATTCAGGAACAGATAATACTGAGAAAGAATACGAGGAAAAAAACCACGGTTGACAGAATATGTTGAAAATGTTGATCCTGATGAAGTAACTCGTGGACCCGATTCAGAATAGGTTATTCGTCCTGCAAGCCCCGAGACAGCCAGACGTGTAGGAGAAGAAGCTCTATCGAGTGCTAGAGACAGACAAAGATCTGAGGAAATGAGTGAAAATCAAAGAAATAATCAAGCGGCAGCTCCTACTGCCGCTGCTGCAGCACCAGCAGGAGCTGCAACAACAACAAGAAGAACTAATTCAACTTCAGATTCTTTAAAGTCTTCCAAAGAAATGCAATTGGTAGGTGGTATGTCTATTGATCTTGGGCCAACAAGGAGTCTTATTTCACTTTAAAACTACATTTTACTTGTGATGTTATTATTCGTGATTTTCATCTATTGAATTGGTCGGTTGGTGATTCTATATTTGAAGGACAATGGGCAAAACGTACTGGAATTGTAGAATCTACAGCGGATGGAGATTAAAATAAGTTAGATTGATTTATTTACGCAAAAAGGGTTGCTGCCCAATGTATTCGTTAGATATAACTGCAATGTGTTTAGATAACAAAGGAAAATGTGATTTGGATAAAATTACTTGGAACAAATGTAAATTTTTAGGTGGTTCAATTCAAAGTCATGCACCTCGACACAAGGAAATCAAACAATCAATGGAACAAGGTTAGCGTATACTGATGGTGGACCTGGCCTTAAAAACACAGAGATCAAAACATTATGTGGAAAATATATGACAGAGAAAGAGATTATAATAGAATATACGACGCTAATAATCAAATTGGGTCAATTACTGCAGGCGTTGGAATGGATACAGCTGAAGGTTGGACACCAGTATCATTTTTAATGAATCTGATGATGATCGAAGAAAAGTGCGTGTTGGTAAAAAAAAGAGTAATTTTAATTTTATTGCCCCAAGAAAAATTTTTCCATAATTAAACAAGTTATCTACAGACATGGATGGAATTGATGGTACCAATTGTAATGGTGACCGTCTTTACGAATCTATGCAAGACCAAGCTTTAACCGAAAGACAACTTACATTTCCCATTATGGGTTGGCCATACTACGTAAAAACCCAAGAAAAGAATTTTGTTTTGATGATTTGTTACTCGGCAAGATGCAGACGCTACTTATACTCCACAACAAGTAGCTAATATTTAATTTTTAGGACTTAGATATCATACTATGAGTGAAATGTGGGGTGGCAAATTTAGCTTGACTCATAACGGGCCATACAAAAGTGATTTAAATATAAATCAGAAAGCTGATGGTAAACATATCACTTTTCCAATTTCTATGAAAAATTACCGAATTTAGTAATTGTTTTGTCAAGTCAGTTGGCTGATTATAAAAATTTTTTATTTATAGTAATGGATGTAATTTTGTTTACAATCGATGAATTCATCACAAGTAAAAAACGAAAACATGTAGCAACGGTTCTTAATAACTGTTGCTTCTTGCATGCAATAGTGATATAATGCTTTGTTTTAGCAAAATACTAAAGGGGTGCGTGGTAAAGTAACCCCCTTTTTTTATTTTTTACATTAATTACTATTACTTGCTACGGCTTGTCCTTCCATAATTTTTGCAACAAATTCTATTCTAAGTTCTCCAATATCTGGCTCATAAATCAATATTAATCGTTTAACGGGTGCATCATTCAATGGAAAAGAAGTTTTTTCGTCAAAATCCATAATATCACAATAGAATCTAGATGATTTTACAATGCTATTGGAAAATTAACTTTTTCCAGCGTTTGATGGCCCATAAAACCATAATTTGTTAATTTTAATTACTGATTTATCCACTACTGCTTTTAATTCTTCAAATAATCGTATTTTATCTATACCATGAAATGTCAAAAATTTTTTAGCCAAATTACTGAAGTGTCTACGTGTACGTCGTAATATGAATTATCGTATTTGCAATGATCTTTATTACTTTTTAATCATGTTTTCCAATTAGATCATCTCAAATCTTCATTTACAAGTCCGATTGCTTCTTCAACTACTTCCTTGAACTTTATTGAATGTAATAACGCTTGGAATTCCTGGCATAACTCTGGTTTCGCTGTAATCCACTGTCGTAACCCTGAGACGTCTACTTTGCCTGACTCGTTTGCAATTCTTTTACCTGCGGATATTATTGCCAAACCACTTGCTGATCCTGCAACTGCTGACTCAGTAGCTGTTAAAATTTGGGACTGAATCTCATCATTAGAGATCCCTGTGGTAGCGGCATGTGAAGGTCTAGGACAATATGACATTTTGTTCGTGCTCTCACATTTACTGTTATCAGGTTTGACAGGTTATGAGTCTCGACAATAAGACCATGTTTTCTTGATGAATCCCGCGTCACCTTCCGCGATGTAGATATTTTCAGCACCCATGTGAGTCTGTACATCTGCTGAAAGTCCTGTGACCTGCAAACAACACAAGCATTTAATTACATATTAACAATGAAATGCTTTTATTGCTTACCTGGAAACTTCCTAAAACAGAAGAAATTTTTTAGAAGTCCTTTTTTTGACCTTGTAATCTCTGGAATATCAGAATACGTGAATGTAAGGCTGTCGTTTAAGTCCATCTGAAATACGTTTGTCGTATTCGTATATATGGAATACGATGCAGAAAACTTCTGAAAAAGGGGCTCTGCGTACGACTGACACGAGTTCGATTGCAATGCGTTGAATAAATGCTGATTTTTCATCGTAAGTAGCAACAGATTCTAACTTGTGATAATAATTATCAAGGCTTAAACTATACGTAAAACATCCATGTCACAAATAAGAATTTTTGTTTGACGTTTTCATTTTGCCACGAAAGCACAGGTCAATTCTTGTCTACGCTGGAAAAGGACTGAGTGAGAAACTGACATCACCTGTTGCACAACCTACTATGTGATATGGAGGCTAGGGTGGAAATTTTTTAAAAATAATTTAAAGAGAAATTCACGAAAAAAAATAACCGAGTGTATTTCCCCGGCTATACCTGTTGTTCTTCCACTGCTTCGTTTACTTTTTCTTCCTCTTCTGTTTACATCTTGGCAATTCCAAATTGGCCATTTAAAACCCACTATACGTGAAAAGCACGACAGAAATAAACATTTTTGACTCTCAGTTAAATTATTTACGTGAAAGAAATCTCTCCTGTCAAGATGCTTCATTTGCGAACAGGGAAAATAACTAAATTCTATTGGCAACTTATGGCAATCTGTCCAGAAAATCATGGGGGATCTTCGCTTCTTATATTTTCCATGTTCATGACAACAAAGAGAATAAATTCTCATAAACGGTATTACCAGAGATAAATTGATTCATAATCATGTGTCGTCATTTTCTTCCAAAAAACATTGTTAGCATTTTTTTTTTCTCTTTTCAAAGCTAAGGCTTCGAGCTCGAGCATCTTTTTGAACGGAAGTTTCAGGCACTGTTGTCCTAGGCATCATGCATTCAAACAATTTGTCTTCTTCGATGTTATCATCCAAATCTGGTTGTTTTCTTGCTGAGGCAATATTTTTTAACACAAAACAGACCAATATAATTCTGAAAAAGAGATTTTTTTAGATTATTTCTCATCAAGCCCAAATGTTTATAAATTTGTCTTATATAACACTTGCATGTACAGTACCCACTCTAAGTTTGGAAACACGACGAGTGTTTCCGCGCTTTTAGTACGGCGGTTTACGAACCAAAGTGTTCCCCTTTTTTATGATAACTCACGTTTATCGCAAAGAAAAACTTTAAAAAATCCTCTTGTAGACGGAATAACAAGCTTTCATCATGGTTTTTTTGAAATCATTGTGAAAAGCACTTTATTCGCAAATTAATAGATTTTAAGTTTGGAAACATTGGCTCTTCCGCCATATGTTTTCATACTAAAATGTAAGGCACTTGAAACATTGCCACACAGGAATTTCACTTTCACTTTGCATTGCACTTTGCAAGTAAACAACACGCCAAACAAAAAGTTCGACTGCTTGTGTGTGCCAAACAGGCTTTTGAAGGAAGATTAGGTGTGAAAAGGGAGGAAAATGTTTCCTAATAAATATTAGATTAGAAGGGCCAAAATTAGAATCCAGTGATTCTTTGGATTGAACCCAAATCTGTTCCGAATAGAGATTGAAGTATACTTAGAATTGAACTACCAATCCTAAGCTGGATTGGGTTTCAATAAAAGTTCAGAATACGGCCCCAGGTTGGCAATGGTTGAATACTAATTCAACTAACAAGTAAATTCTATGTGTGTTTTTATCTGTAATTTTTGTGTGCATTGTGATTGGATTGGAGTTTTCAGAATTAGAGCAAAACAAAATTTTCCCACAACTTGCATTGGTTTTGGATAACCAGGAATGTTAAAATAACCATAAAGACCAGAGTTCCTATAATGAAACAAAAATGTTAGATTCCGTACAAAGGTTCTCAAAGATGTTTACTCATTCTTCGCATTGTTCTAACGATATTATCAGATTTTTTAGGCAGTCATAAATAGGTTCATTACTTCCAGATAATCTGGCACACAAGAAAGCTAAGATTACAGCTTTCCTGTGTGTCTTTTCCACCACAGCAGGCCAAGTTAAATTTTTATGAGAATCACTGTTAGCAAGGTATGGTACTTCTATGACAATCAGTGTACGTATCAAGTCCCGAGACTTGCAATTCACAAAGTTAACAATATGGACCGGCAATTAGCAGTGATTTCTTTCTAACTAAATGTTCAGACTGCAGAATTTCCAATATTCTGCGTAATGGGCTAAATTGCCTAATATGAAAATAATTGTATTAGTACTGAACGCAAAAGTTTTTCTTTAGAAATTACACACCATTCAAGTTCTTCTACAATTTTCTGCAGAGGAAATTTCATTCCATTTATATTGTGAGATTGATTTATCAACGCTTGGAAAATAGTTATACTCAGTGATTCAGCATTCACTCATTCTTCATTCATGTAGCAACGGCCTAGATGTTTAAATCCCACATTTTCTGAGAACAATACGACATCATCTGGTATAGCACCATGCTCGGAGCCTAAATTATCATCACAAGAATTTTATATTTTAGCAAGTGGTGTCTTTTCTACAAATAAAAAACATATGTTAATGATTGTGACGACGATTAAAAACATGTGTTCTGTTACCAGGTTGGTTAAAACTTACCTTTCAAAGTTATACGCAACAGCAATTGGTTCTTCGAATTGTTCCTACTTTTTTTTAAAGGTTTATTTGTAACTGCAAAGAGATTGTGGAAACTATTTGGCACCAACAAGTTTTTCTTCACCGTGAAGGTTTTTCAAAAATTTCCAAAGTCTTAATTTCAAAATTTTTGGTAGACGAACAACTTAAAAAATTCAAGCAACCATTTATATTCAAGTTTTCTGTGACATTCCAGAATAAACCATGATGACGAATTTTAAAGAAATATTGGAATTGAGATGCTCATGCAGTCACCTCGAAATGATAACTTTAGTCAGGAGGAAAAAATGTCGGTTGTTTCGGCAAGGCAACTTGCCTGTCACACTTCTAAATTGAGAAGGATTTCTCAAGTGGTTTCCACCCCAAATGAAATTTTGTCATACGTAAAATAAAGAGATGGTATAATACCCAAATTCTTTTAGAGCAAGTGGCTTTTGTGCAGTAAAAAAGTTACTTACTTACATCAACAAATATGTGAACCATTACGATGGATTTGTTGCAATTACACTTCAGTTGTTTCTTGGCCCTAAAACAAATTCCAAAAATTCACATCGCAGTTGAAAATTGCAATACTTTCGGAGTACATCATTGTATGAAGAGTGGAATGTAAACCCAAATGATATCTTGTAATAAAAAACTTCTAAAAGTAATTTTTTAGTTTCGTCACTTCACTTATAATGCTCTAAATGCCTACAACTTGTTTGAGTGATGTAGCATCAAAATTATTGTTATTAAATTTGAAAATATTTCTTTCTTTATTTCAAATCTTTCTTTTTTAAATCTATCGCCATTAAGCCTCAAGTTCACTTACGACGTTACCCAGCTAGCAGAGTATATTTCCCAAATATTGCTAAAATATTATATTCCTACAATTGAGATGTTGGTAAAATAATTGTTTTAAATATTTTTCCAATATATTTTTGCACCCAAATTTGTTGGCTCACAATATTTTTTCAACTTGTTTTACTTATTTTACTTTTATTGGTGAAATAACAGTTTACTACTTTTAAAATTTTGACGGAAATCTGGTTATTGTGTTTATGGTTATATAGTACAGCGTGGACAATTGTTCAACTTGTTATTAGACAAGTTCTTGTTTTTGGTCTTATGTGGGTTTGAACCATCACACCTTAAGTCATCAATCGAATGCTGTAACCACTACACCAACAGCGATATTACAAATGTTTTTCGACTTGAAGCAATAAAAGTTTTTAACTTCTAGAAGCCACGTAAACAAGGGCTAAGAAGTGATTCCCTATAGGGGTTTGTCCCGACAGGCAATAGACAGATCCAGAGGATCTCGCCAAGGATGTCCCTACGGCCAGAAAAGGGATAAGTCTAGTCCCGTAATGTTAAATATTGTTTTCCGAGAATGTTCTTCGGTCGATAACCCACATATTGGTATAATATTAGATTATTACTTTGCTGCGTCAAGGTGGCTGTTAAATTGTTTTGTTGTTTTCCCAATGAATGACTATTATGAAAGATGAATAAATCAATATTACTTTTTGTTATTTTCCCAATAACGGACCATTAAAAAAGTAATAAATCCTTTTTTTATGAAAAAGCTATAGTCTTTTACATTTAACATGCGTTCAAAATCCTAAATGTTTTATATCGTATTCAATTCGTTAGTTTTGCATACAATTGCCTAAATGAACAATCCAATTGTCTTAAAATCCAAATCTTGCACAAGTCTCGAACAACTAACTTACGTACTTCGAAATTAAAACTCTACCTTCACGCTAACGTGATATAATTTATCTTAAACGTTAAGGAGATGAAATGTTAAAACTGCTATTAATATATATCTATATAGGTAATTCTATGGAGGTTGGTTCAAACCCACTTTCAGCAAACAAATGACTTATGAAACAAATAGTCTCAATAATCATAAATTCCTACACTGATGTAATTAAATCGATTTTGCTCACGCTGGGCTATAACCATGACAATGTGTAAGTATGCACTATCCATCTGGTCACATCGTGACTTTATTATCATCTCCGTTGCTGGCAACCTAGCCTCCACATCTTGAGACAAACCTTTGTCTTAGTTAGGGGTCACCCATTCAGACAAAGGGTTTTCTCAAGATTAGTTTTATTTGTTTTCATTTTTTGTTTTTTTAATCTTTGAACTGATATTTTTCTTCGGAATTATAGAATTTTTTCACACCCTTTTTACGTCTTCTTTTATGTATCCACTTCCGAAAATGCTTCTTGAGACAAAGCTTTGTCTCAAGATTTTAAATGTGTTATTTTACCGAGCCAATTCATTTAAAGCTCTAGTGTTAATAAATAGAGTAGTTGGACATCCTGCGTTGCGCATTCTCCGCAAATGCGAAAATGAAATTTATGTCTTTGCTGGTCTGTGTCGCCTACAGCGTCTTATGGAGAAACAAACTTCTTTTCGTTGAAAAAGTTGTTTTCTTACCTGTAACTTTGATTTTTCCCCTTTTCTTCCTAACAGTGAGTACTTTATTCATTTCTCTATTAACTAATTTTTATTTCTATCCCCAATTCCAACTGGTTAATTTTTAATTAATTTCTGTATGTGACTGATTTTTTTTTTTTCTTGAAGCAGGAGAATTTCGTTTTTTGCGTGGTCGATTCTGTCTAGAAACGTCTAGAAACGTCTGCTACAGAAGACGAACAAATAAACCAGTCAAAAACCAAAATTAATTAAAAATGAACGTGATTGCATCGGGGATGGAAATACAAGTTAGGTAATAAAGAAATGAATAATGTATTCACTGTTTGGAAGAAAAGTGGGAAATCAGAGTCATAGATAAGAAAACTATTTTTTTACCGAGGAGAAGTTAGTTTTCCCATAAGACGCTGTAGGCGACACAGACCAACTTGGACAAAAATTTGATTTTCGCATTTGCGGAGAAAGCGCAACGCAGGATGTCCAACTACTCTATAGCTTGGAAAAACAGGTGTTTTTACATGTAAAAAATTACCGAAAACAATTTGATTTTTGGTATCTTGCATTCAATTGTTGAGAGAATTATTTGTTTCATTATGGATTGAAATATATGAGTTTGTTTGGTCGTAAAATACCGTGGTGTATTGTTGATGCTCTGACATATTCACGTATGCATTGAATGTGAGGTTTTCGTAGTCTGTTATAAAAAATCTTTAAAAAGTATATGTGTGGAAGTGTATATAATTATATTGTGATATTTATTACTGCAATTGTGCTTACAGCATCTTGAGACATCGGTTTTTCTGAAGTTGATATACTATGTGAATAATTACTTTTCTCAATTTTCAAACGACTTTAAATTTTTCTGCAAATAAATAACTTACTTACTTTATAACGCTTATAAATAAACGGCATTATACATTTTTATTTGGTTTTGTCAGTAATTTTCGTTGCGTAGCAGTTCGAATTTCCAAACAAAAATTTAAATTGAATATTTATCGGAACACGGTGAACGAACGCTTTTAGCGGGGGAAATCCGGAAATGGCGGATGTACAGTTCTACACACTCCAGATTACCAGGTTCGCCGACTTTCCCAGTTGATTGTTCGAACGACCGTAGCGCCCCAAGTGTTCAGTCACATACAGAAAAGATGGTATTGAAAATTTTTTTGAAACTTGTATCTCAAAATTCTTTGTTTCATTCCTTTTTTATTATGAATAATACGTACATTTTTTACTATTGTATATTTATGTAGTATTAAGCTATTATCTTCAATTTGACGATATTATTTCAACTCGCAATTACGCAACTCCACTATTTGCGTATGTGATAATCGCCATTACTTGTTTGGATGCTGTTTATCATAACTTCGGTTCTTGATTTTCTGATCTCAAAAATCAATTTCTCTTCTAAAATTCTCGATCAACTATTAAGTGTAATCTGCAATGGAATCGAATGACCATTGTGAACTAGATCAAAGTGAAATGGTTAAGAGACTTAAAAAGAAAAAGAAAACTCTCGGAAGAGTTTTGTCAAAAAAAAAAGACAAAGCAAAAAAAGAAAGATTGGCAGCGATAAAGGTATGAATTTACAAACTGTTGGCTGATACTTAGATTGAAATTTTTTTTGGAAACTTTAGATTAAGTATGGGAATGTTACAAAGAAAAAGTCTTGTGGACCTCCAGCTGATTGGGATTTGCACTGGGGTAGTATGAGTGAAAAAGAGCAAAGAAATCTCTCTAGGCGTCAAAGTCATGCAGTAGCATCATTGTTAAAAAAGATGGAGGACATGGAAACCCAATTTGGAGCCAGTATTTTGGCAAACATACGTTTCCCAAATGGATCACAACAATCACTTTATACAATGAAAGTTGGTGAAGGAATCAAGTTTGCTGAAAGTAGTGAAGGCTTGTTGTTTATTTCATCCTTCAAACGTTACTTCAATAAGATTCAGAGTAACAAATATAGTTTGTCTTTAAAATTTCAGTATTTATTGATCATAATTTTGTCGACACTTTATAGAAAGGAGAATGGAGACTGTAGAGGAAGTAAGAGGACTTTCCACGAAGAAAAAAAAGTGTAAGGCTAAATTTATCTGTCAATTCTTCTATAAATATTTTTAATATTATTCAATCTACATTTCTTTTTTCTTAAAGGTTTTGCAGACAAACAGCTAAGGAAGGAGCTCCGAAAGGATAAGACTACAACTCTACCTGAATATTCAGATTCAGAATCAGCACATGAATTAAAGAGTGATGAAGAAGAAAATAGTGTTCAAGAAGGAAATAGTCGTCAAGAAGTAAACAGTGATCAAGAAAGAAGAATTGAGACTGTAGAGGAAGTAAGAGGACTTTCCACGACGAAAAAAAAGTGTAAGGCTATAATTTATCTGTCAATTCTTCTACATATATTTGAAATATGTGAAATGTTATTCCATCTACATTTATTTTTTCTTAAAGGTTTTGCAGACAAACGACCAAGGAAGGAGCTCCGAAAGGATAAGACTACAACTCTACCTGAATATTCAGATTCAGAATCAGCACATGAATTCAAGAGTGATCAAGAAAGAAGAATTGAGACTGTAGAGGAAGTAAGAAGACTTTCCACGAAGAACAAAAAGTGTAAGGCATCTGTCAATTCTTCTATATATATTTGAAATATTATTCAATCTACATTCCTTTGTTCTTAAATGTTTTGCAGACAAACGACTAAGGAAGGAGCTCCGAAAGGGTAAAACTACAACTCTACCTGAACATTCAGAATCAGGAAATGAATTCAAGAGTGATGAAGAAGGAAATAGTTGTGAAGAAGTAAACAGTGGACAAGAAGTAAACAGTGATCAAGAAAGAAGAATTGAGACTGTAGAGGAAGTAAGAGGACTTTCCACGACGAAAAAAAAGTGTAAGGCTATAATTTATCTGTCAATTCTTCTACATATATTTGAAATATGTGAAATGTTATTCCATCTACATTTATTTTTTCTTAAAGGTTTTGCAGACAAACGACCAAGGAAGGAGCTCCGAAAGGATAAGACTACAACTCTACCTGAATATTCAGATTCAGAATCAGCACATGAATTCAAGAGTGATCAAGAAAGAAGAATTGAGACTGTAGAGGAAGTAAGAAGACTTTCCACGAAGAACAAAAAGTGTAAGGCATCTGTCAATTCTTCTATATATATTTGAAATATTATTCAATCTATATTTCATTTTTCTTAAAGGTTTTGCAGACAAACGACTAAGGAAGGAGCTCCGAAAGGATAAGACTACAACTCTACCTGAACATTCAGAATCAGGAAATGAATTCAAGAGTGATGAAGAAGGAAATAGTCGTCAAGAAGTAAACAGTGGACAAGAAGTAAACAGTGATCAAGAAAGAAGAATTGAGACTGTAGAGGAAGTAAGAGGACTTTCCATGATGAACAAAAAGTGTAAGGCTATAATTTATCTGTCAATTCTTTTATATATATTTCAAATATTATTCAATCTACATTTCTTTTTTCTTAATGGTTTTGCAGACAAACGACAAAGAAAGGAGCTCCTAAAGGGTAAGACTACAACTCTACCTGAACATTCACAATTAGAAGGAAAGGTTAGTCGTCAAGAAGATCAACTTTTGCCGTCAACCCCCATGATGCAGCCAATAGTTCTTGTAAAAAAGTTGGATTTGTCTCTTATTAATTCCCTCATTAATAATTGGAAAAAATAAAGTGTGTTTGGGATTTTGTATTCGTTAAATGAATCAAACTTATTTTCAGAATTGGCGGTTAAACTGTCATGTTTACTTTGAGGTCGCGACATCTATTATTCATATCATAGTTCAGTATCCTTCAATAAATTCCGAGGGGGGTGCTTGGAAAATGAAGACATCTGTCGGATCCCAAGTAAACTCTTTGAAAATATTTCGCGCAAACTTGATGCATTGCAGACGCAAACTTGACGTGTAGACCGAAAAGGTAATCATAACAACTCAGAACAGCAGGTAATTGTTTGACTATTTACAACATGGCGTTTTCATATTGTTTAATGGTTTTTAACAACGTGATTTTGAATAGATGCTAAATGATTTTGCTTTCGGTTTTGACTTGGCGTCTCATTCCTAGACTGTTTGTGAATGGGCTTTTAACATTCTTCAAAGTCATTCAAGGATTCAAGGAGGAATTGAACAAGAAACTGGAAGAAGAAAGCAAGAAAACAATTCATTCAAGATCTGAAACGCAAGAATTTATCCAGCAACTGACGGTATAAATACGTGTTAGTCAAAACGACGCCATTTTATTTAATTTTTTGTTGTAGGCCTAGACATATGTCAACAAATGTTGGAGGAGACAACGACCAAAATGGAGGATCTTTGTAATCAGTTGTCGATTTAGAATGAACATGATAGAGATCTTGACAGGAAGACTCGTAGAGCAGAATACATATTGGCTGGCCAAGCAATTAATATCTGATATGGAAAAACAAATTGCTGATCTCAAGTTTCAGTTGTCTGAAAAGGCTATTGAACTCCAGTGTAAGAAAAAGAAGATTGAAGAAACTGTGAATGCCTTGAAAGACTTGTCGCTACATTCTCATAGCAATGAACAGGTATTTTTAGAAACATTTTAAAGGAAACTAACACTTAAGTTATCATTTTGATTTTAGTTGGCCATTGTCGAAGAAAGCAATCGCGAACTTTAGGGCAAATTTGATGAAAAGGCCCAGGAACTTGAAGCTGCTCTTGTTTGTCGAGAAAATTCACAGCGATTAAAAGACGATCTCGATAAGGAAGTTGCTGATCTCAAATATGCCAGCTTATGTCAAAGTCAATAGAACTCCAGTAGAAGTTCTTTTAGAAATCTTTATAATAAACTGGCTTTTACATATGTATGCTCGCGTTTTGTGTAAATTAGTTTATCTATAATGTTAGAAAAAACGGCCTAAAAATAGAAGAAAGCGTCACACTTGAACTGCAATACAGGCAATTTTCAAATTTTGAGGTGGTTGAACTAATCGGAACTAATGCTAATGCGTCATAAGCGGATAAGAAAGTTAATGAATGCATGATTCAATGCTAGCATCAATCTTTTATTAGGCTCATCATAATGAAATCCACTTTAATTAAGGAGCGTGTCTCCCGTTCGACCTGTTTTTTTTAAATTTCTCATCAGATATTCAAATTACCCGCTATTCAAAAATGGCCTTCAGCTGCTAGTAGCTGATTGGCCGTTAATCATTTACATTTTTTCATAATAAAAACACCCTATAAAATTGATTATTATGCACCACTAGATGCACTGTTCTACGAGGATTCCAAAAATCATAATTTTAAAGAAAAATAACAACGATAAATGCCCAAACGAGCATGTCAAAGTTTCGTTGTTTTGACTCATCCCCCCTCCTCCCAGATTTGGGCCAAAATTTTAAACTCTGATTGCGTCTAAATTATTGATCAAAACTTGAAAAATTTAACAGAAATGGATAGGTCTTGCTGAGACCTATCGTTTGGTGTAAAAATTGAATTGGAAAAAGTAAACAGAAAAATTTTTCGAACAAGTTTCTATTTTTTCGTTTTTTCGGTTCAGCGCAGTATTCATCTTAACTGAAAAAAACCAAAAAGTAGAACTCGTTCTGAAATTTTTTTGTGATGAGTTTTTTACACACAATTTTTACATCAAACGATAGATCTCAGCTAGACGTATCCATTTCTATTAAATTTTTAAAGTTTTGACCAATAATTTAGTCGCAATTTAATTTTTTAATTTTTGCCTAAATCTAGGGGGAGGGGTGATGAGTCAAAACAACGAAACTTTGACATGCTCGTTTGGGCATTTATCGTTGTTATTTTTCTTTAAAATTATGATTTTTGGAATCCTCGTAGAACAGTGCATCTAGTGGTGCATAATAATCAATTTTATAGGGTGTATTTATTATAAAAAAATGTAAATGATTAACGGCCAATCAGCTGCTAGCAGCTGAAGGCCATTTTGATTGGGGGTAAATTCGAATGTTTGATGATAAATTTAAAAAAAGCTCATAAGGCAGACACAAACTTACAACATATGGAGTTGATTATGATGAGCCTAATGAACAGATTGATAATATAGGGTTTGTAATGTATTACTTCACTTACTTTTCCACTTATGGCGCATTAGTTCAACCGGCTTTATTGTATTACCTCTCATTGATGTTCAACCGTGATGATATTAAAGACGGAGCAAGAAATTTTTTAATTTTTAGCACGGTATATTCTGACATCACATATCTTTTCAGTACAAAACGCACCAACGATAGAATTCATCTTATTAACGTGATACATTTTGTTTTATTCGGAACCGTGTTTTACAATCTGACGTAGCTTAATTTTGTTCGCTATCAGTAAACTCGAATGATTCCTGGCTTTCTTCTTCAGTGTCTTCATCCAATTCATCGGAATCTTCGGTCAGCGAGCTTTCAAAGTCATGTGGTTCCTCAGAAGTGTAAGACTCGAGGTCACTTTCAACCTCTCCTGCAGAATGAACTTCAATTGCTTCAAATTGGGTGAGACGAATAAAGTCGGCTTCTGAATACAGCTGAAATGTTTCCAGAGACTCTTGAATCTTAACATCTAATCTGGCGATTTCACATCGCATCAAGATTGCTTTACCAGCTATAAACTCATTAGTTTCCTCGCATGAAACGTTCTGGTCAATGAGATTTCTATTCAAGGAGGAGCGAGTTGAGTCAAGGTACAAGATATACTCTTTCATCTCCATTTTGCAGAGCGTGATCTCCTCCTCGGCTCTTTGCAGTAGCATCCAAGCATCAACGAGTTCATACTTCTGACTAAGTGACACTGTTTACCAAGAACAATTAGATAACATTGCGTACCACTAGTGCAGAAAAAAAATAAAGAACTTACAAGTTGAAGATTCATTCTCTGAATCATCTTCGGAGTTGACATCCCAGGGGAAAATGCCCTTCTCAAAGTCATCCATCGAAATTATTCCATGTATTGCTCTGTATTTTGAATTAATTAGTGAAAGTAATTTCACAGCTTTTCCTTTAAGTTTAGTTAACACTCCCCGGAACTTCGTACGAGTCTTGCAGGATTCTAATTGTAATTTTACAATTAACTGTGGAAAATTATAAGTAAGATTATTTTCTGTAAAGTCACCGGCTTGAGTGGAGATAAAAATAGAGACATTCTTCATTTGAATGAAAAGCCCCTCAAGGTTTCGTTTCAGCTTATTAAAAGGAGTCTTTCTGTTTTGTCGTGATCCAAGATTAGCCAGGGCTTTTGTTTTCAATTCTTTTAAGATTTCTGGAAGATCTTCAATGTTACACTGATTGGAGTTCAACAGAGAGGTCAATTTTTCATTATATACCGCTACACACTTCGAAGCCTTTACGAAAAAAAAAATTACCTATAAATAGTTATACACATTTTTTAAAAAATTTATACCCTTTTTAATCGTTTACTGAGAATCGAAGGCATTCTTTCAATTTTACCCCAGTTCCAGTACAGAATTGCAGCAGAAAGTAAATCCATCCGGTCTAAGAACATACAATCGTAAATCAACGAAGAATAATAATGGATGGGAATGTAATGGGGAATGACTTACTTGCTTTGCTCATATGCTTCGTTACATAACCATACAGAGACAGTTTAGAAAAAACTTGCTCGTGCTCCTCACCAACAGTGAGACCAGCTCCTTTCTGCCAGTGGGGATTATAGAGAATCTAGAACTTCAAAAATTGAATAAATCTGTAACTGAACTGTAACTGACACATTACGGTATCACCTGACACGGCCAATGATGAGCTTTGGCGTGCATTCTGGGTAAAATGCCTTTCATTTTACTTGTCATCTGCTGATACTCCGGAAAAGCTATAGCCACTTTTCTTACAAATTTTTCGTATCTGCAAATGACATCATTGCAGAAAAATTTGCAGTTCAATCCAAATACAAGTTTTTGGAGAAATAAAGTGTATGTCATAGATTCCCCTTCGTGCATGTTGATTGCACCCAGCCCTATTCCATGACGGCAGACACTGAGAAGAAGACCGGTCTCATCGGATTTTGACCTTTTACAAGAATCCACCTTCGCAGCTTTAAAAGCTGAGCCTCCGCACATCTCCTTTTTTTGTGTCTGAAGAAAAAAATTCCTTTAATCAGCTGTGTTAAATAATTAAATATTATTACTTTTTTTATTTTGGTGTAAATTCTGTTTCGAAAATTTGCTACGTCCTTGTCCGATTTAATTACCAAGTCACCAAACCTCAGTGCTTCTTCTTGGATGCTAGATATCAAATTAAAGTTATCAATTGTATAAATGGATTCTTTAATTAACTAAAAATAAACCTTTCTCTTTCGTTTTGTGGATTTAGAACCTTTCCAGCAGAGGCATGGCGTTTCAACTTGACATTCCCGTCTGAAGAGCCCATTACGGGAGATTTCCCACAAGGGGGACAAGACACTGTGCTCATATTCTTTATTTTCACCTTGATATTTAAGCGACAAAGCTCCCATTCCTTAAAGGCCCTTGAGAACAAAGGGTCATTCACAATTGGACTCTAAATAACAAAAAAAATTATGATTTACTTTTTTATGAATCATATAGCTTATTTAAATTCTAAACAATTTACTCTCCCAGATTCCTTTGAAATTTCTTCTATAGTATTGATAAACATTTTTTCAGAATTCAAAGGGGATTTATGCCTCAGATGATACCACATAGCAAATAATTCTTCGCAAAACAGATAACTGATAGATGTTGTGGCACGTGCAGGCCAAAATCCAGAAAAAATATAGTCGTTTTTGTCAGCGTCTGTTATCTCTCTGCAATCCTTGCACAAGAAGCTTGCAGCTCTTAAATCAAAACGGCCTTTTTTAAATAAGAAAGTAAAATGTTTTATCATTAGACCAGATATATACATAGAAAATAAAACATCAAATACCTTGATGCATAACAACTGCTATTTGAAGATTTGGGTCAGGGTTAGGTATGAGTTTCATATTTCCTTTGCCGCTACATTTCACACACTGAGTTGGAACAAAACAAGGAACACAAATATCTAAAAAAAAATGAAGTTGAAAAATATGAAATACATTTGGTTTAAAAATACATCACCTTTCAATACAGATTTCCAATCTTTGTCCCAAAACTCACAAGGTTTCAATGGCTGCAAAATTTCCTTATTGACCAAATATCTATGGTGAAATGGTTGTCGACAATGCAAAACATCATCACAATCCCAGCACAGGTGATTTTTGCAGGTCATGCATCGAACAGCAGCTAACTCCAAAACTTTTTGACATACATTACAACAAGTATTTCTGAAAGGTTGCTTTGAGACATAACTTTCAAAAATGTCAGTTCGAACATTTTCCCATTCTTTTCTCTGATCACATTGCCTTTCTTGCCAAGTTTTCCTTACGAACTGGTTTCTTGAAGCAGCTCTAAAGTCTTCTTTTAAATTTTCAATCAGTTTTTGGTGAACTTCATCTAACTCTTCTGAAACAAAAAATAAATTATAACGTAAATATTAAGAGACCACTATGTTTGGAGGAGACACATTTATTAGAATTACATACCAAATAGAGGAGAAGTATCTGTGAGTTGTTGGTGAATTTGAGAGGTTGTGGCAGAAACCATTTCATGGCAATTAACGTTACCAATTTTATTATTTGAACATTTTTCTTTTTTTTCACGTTTCCTACCAGTATAGTTAAATGTTTTCCCACCAACCTTGCTGTTAATATTCCTTTTTGTTTTTTTTCGATTGTTTTTTTGTTTTTCAACAACTTGTCTGTCAGCTAAAGATTCTCTTGTATATTTACGTTTTCCCTTCTTAGACCTGGAAAAATTAACATCTATTTCCTCGCAAGGTTCATCACTTGAATTTGAAGTTTCACATTTTTTATCCATAATGTTTAGATAACAAATTCAATCAAATGTGTTTCGAAATGACAGAAATCAATTAAAGGATATTCATAGGAATATTCCACTTTGAATATGTCCGTTAGGTGGCACCATACAGTGACAATGTAAATAAACGAGATAGGAAAAACAATGGATTTAGTATTTCTATAATTATTTTTTATTTACTTTTTAACAGTATTTCGATATTTACAAAATAAAAACCTGCATAAATTTTGTTTCTAGGTAGGGGTTCTATCTCGTTTCATTTTATAAAAGATTCAAAGTGTTAAACTCACTTCCTAACATCTCATAAGATGGCGCAGTACCTCTTAGACGTATAGGATAGGTTCATAGCCTACTTAAATGAGTAGCCTATTAGTACAGTCATTTTAGCATTTTCACCCAACACAAATTTTTAAAAGCGATTTTTTAATGAGCATTATTAATATCAACGTTTTATTACTCTGTGTAAAACCCGCCCAAGAAAAAATAAAGGGATTATAATAAAAAATCTGTTTAAAAATTAACTTTTTGGTTTATGGTGTCTTTCTATTGAAAATTTTAAATTTTCAGTTTTTGTAATCAACAAACCCGCTGGGGGCTTCTTGTTGCAAAAGTTGCAGCGGCTATGACAAGAATTCCCCCCCCCCCCCCAGCGGGTGTGTTGATTACTAAAACTGAAAATGACGATTGGGGGGGGGGGTCTCTAAAAACACGAATAACTTAAAGAAATATCGGTCTCGCCTTCAAAAAACTAATAGAAACTTGAAGTAGAAGAAACAATGAATAAAACGAGACTAAGTTTGTAATTTTAGGTCGTTTAGGTTACAAATGGGAGAGATTTTAAAACTGTCGTTTCCCCATAAGCGCCATGTTAAAACGCGCAAAGAAATTTTCGACGGCTCACCGATTTTTCAATAGATTTTCATTTTTTAAAATACTAAATTACATTGAAATTGAACCAAAATTGAAACTTAACTTAATCTTTTAATTCTCTTTAACCCTGTATTTTTAAAATTTAAAATAGAAAGACACCATAAACCAAAAAGTTAATTTTTAATCAGATTTTTTATTATGATCCCTTTATTTTTTCTTGGGTAGCTTTTACACAGAGAAAGAAAACGTTGATATAAATAATGCTCATTAAAAAAATCGCTTTTAACAATTTGCTTTGGGTAGAATCCCTTTTTTGGATAAAAGTGACTGTACTATATGGATAGGGTGAAAGTATAATGTAATTCTAAAAGTCTGAAATTCTATTTGCGAACTATTTTACAACCATGTTTTTCAATTTGAAAAAAAATATATTTCTTGGTTCTTATTTCGCTTACTATAACCACTTATCTCCCTTTAACAAAAAAAAATCAATTATGTTTAAAGGCAAAGGGTAAAAATTTCAACGAATAATAAAAATAATAAAGCAATTTATGATATTTAATCGTTTCAAATCAAAATGTTACCGAATTAAAAAAAATTAAATTTGAAGACAAAGCAGTTTCTCAAGAAAAATTAACATGAGAGACAATGGATATTCTCAAGATATAAACAGCAATATATTACAAATCTAAACGAATAGTAGGAATTGGTTTCATTTTAAATCATCTGTCATACCTGAATTATTTCAATCTATAGCTTACAGAATCGACCACGCAAAAAACGAAATTCTTCTGCTTCAAGAAAAAAAAAAAATCAGTCACATACAGAAATTAATTAAAAATTAACCAGTTGGAATTGGGGATAGAAATAAAAATTAGTTAATAGAGAAATGAATAAAGTACTCACTGTTAGGAAGAAAAGGGGAAAAATCAAAGTTACAGGTAAGAAAACAACTTTTTCAACGAAAAGAAGTTTGTTTCTCCATAAGACGCTGTAGGCGACACAGACCAGCAAAGACATAAATTTCATTTTCGCATTTGCGGAGAATGCGCAACGCAGGATGTCCAACTACTCTATTTATTAACACTAGAGCTTTAAATGAATTGGCTCGGTAAAATAACACATTTAAAATCTTGAGACAAAGCTTTGTCTCAAGAAGCATTTTCGGAAGTGGATACATAAAAGAAGACGTAAAAAGGGTGTGAAAAAATTCTATAATTCCGAAGAAAAATATCAGTTCAAAGATTAAAAAAACAAAAAATGAAAACAAATAAAACTAATCTTGAGAAAACCCTTTGTCTGAATGGGTGACCCCTAACTAAGACAAAGGTTTGTCTCAAGATGTGGAGGCTAGGTTGGTTGCTGGTGTAGTGGTTAAAGCATTGGATTGATGACTCAAAAGATGATGGTTCAAACCCACTCTCGGCAAAAAAGGCAGCAGCTAATCAATCATTTGGAATTTTGAACGTGTGGTAAATGTAAAAGACTATTGCTTTTTCATAGAAAACGATGTATTCCTTATTTAATGATCCGTTATTGGGAAAATAAAAAAAAAATTATATTAATTTATTCATCTTTGATAATAGTCATTTATTGGGAATATAACAAAAAAATTTAACAGCCATCTTGTCGCAACAAAGTAATAATATAATATTATACCAATATGTGGGTTATCGATTGAAGAATATTGTCGGAAAAAAATATTTTTCCAATAAAGACATGCTAGCTGGGTATATACAAGTTAGACACAACTGTCTGCATTACATTTTGCATTTCGAAAAAATAAAACCACATCAAATTAAAAAAATAGCAAATTTAAATATTTCATATTTAACTGTTTCATGAATAATTTAATGTTTGTGTGCTTACATCTTGCATAAATAACTTCTTTTTGCCAAGTACTGCAGAACTGGTCAATTCATTTCTATTGATTTCACATCGATATTGTCAAAGTTTTATTTTTCAATCAATTGCGATTGCGGTTATGCCAATAGATTTCTCACTATACTTATATCTTTTTAAAAGAGGCCATTCCTTTCCTGGATTCCGGTTTGGGTTGACCTGGAAAATATAACTGATTTGCACTTCTTTATGAGACTTGTTGAGCAGCTGGTTGGCTTGTCCCCCTCCGACAATGCGGTAGAGTGGCCGTTGTGTCTGCTCTCAGTTCTCGGAATCCTAACATATGGACGGCTAAACACGAAAATTTTTTGAGGATGTGAAAAGAGCGCAGGTAAACCTCTTATTCTGGAGAAAATTTACCTACATCGCGTAACAAATTCAGGTGGACGCATTGCGTGCATTTCGAACCACTATTAGTTATCATAAACGAAGAGAGCAAAAAAACTAACAAGGAGGTTTAAAAGTTTAAGTTACGTAAAATACAACAAATCTGGGTGGAGAATAGGATTATATAGTCCAACGAGCTACTTAAAAACCATAGCTATGGTCATGGCGGCTATGCGCCTCTCTACGCTATGTGCTGGGTGAGGCACATAGCGATTATTGAATTATATTCACAAAATTTGGTCCATCGGATTCGCAATAATCCATCCATCCATCACTAAACCAGTAGCAGTGATGGAGTGGGAGAAGGGTGATGGAGTCACATGGTCTACTTGCCGCCGATGCGAGACTGCAGTGGCCGTGTGGACATCTTGATCGGTTTGGACCATGCATCCCTAATCACTGCGAGCGAGTCTCGATATGGCAGAGATGACACCGTAATTACCTTGATCCCTCACCAAAATTTCAGCACTTAACCTATATTCATTTGGAAGTGATCAATTAAATTATATTTTGTGAATTACAGCAGGAGTTTTAGTCAGCACGCTCTACGACAAGATGTTGAACAGCAAACAACTTTGCCGTTTCCGGGTGCATCGGAGATTTCTAACGAGATTGCCGTCGTACAGCCTGGATCATCTTCGGATGCCGGACTGGAAGGAAGAGCTTCCATTAACCAGGCCATGGAAGAGTGACAAATTGGTTAGAATTGCCATCTGTTGTACATAAATTTTTTGTTCCATTTAAGTTTCAATTGGGTCGTAATCTCATTTATGAATTCATTATTCTGACTGTTCCAACTCTGGAATCACCTGCGTAAGCACGACAAAACTATTATTAAGTATATAAGTTATTTTTCGGGTATAATCGTAACACGGAATGATTAATACAGATTTTGTCATTTTATTACCCTTGCAAACGTCAGTGTTTTGGTTCTGCTGTGTTGCCTTTTCTTTTGTTACAATAAATTAGATCATGACAGTATAATTGATAGTCTACAGTGTATTCATCACTCACTGTGTCAACAGCTTTGTAATTAAACAAGAACATCAAAAGGTAGAAAACATTTTATTTTCAAGAGTTTATGCAAGGTGGTCTCGACCGTCGGTTTGGACCATGCATCCCTAATCACCGCGAGCGAGTCTCGATACGGCAGAGATGACAAACCGACCGCCTCAAAGACTTGGCTTGAATGGAAGCTGCAGGGAGCAGTGGCAACCATAACGGAACCGATATTGTTAGGATCGATCAACACGTGTAGGCGTCAGCTTATTGTACTTTTATACTAGCCGAGCAGATCCGACGATTCTGTGACACAGAGTCGTTCGGCACTGAATTCAAGTCGGAGTGTATTTCGGCTGAACACCAGAGAGTGGTGACAAAGTTGGAGACGGAAACGGAAAAAACTAAGTGTAGGATATGCGGCGCCCGTATTGTGGATCGATGACGTAACTCCTGAAATCCCTGATATGCCTGTCTGGCAAAAATATGCCAGACAGCTCACGCCAGAAGAAATTCAGTGAAGCCCAAGCAAGTATTTCCTTCCGCTCTTTGGAGTGCCGAAAGGCCGGGCGGCTGGATTTACGTCTTGTGTTTGATGCTGCCGCAAAACCGCACGGAAGATGTTTGAACGATTTTGTCACCAGTGTCTCTGCGTTTTAGAACCCCTTGCCTGCCGTTTTGATTTGCTTCAGAGAAGGAGAGAAATCATTTGTTACAAGTACCACCGTTGGAGCTCTCTGCGCACAAATTATTGGCGAGCCATGCACTCAAATGACCCTAAAGCCCTTTTAATTGGCTGGTGTTTCTTCTATGAACATATATTTTATTCTATTTCTTATTCCATTTTTGAATTTTTTTTATTTTTTTTTATATAAATAAGAAAAAATGTTCATTTGAATGATTCTGTATTGATAATTCTTTATTGAAATAAATAAATGAATGAATATATTACTCGTGTTTCAAAATTGTTCACACGTTGTGTTTCAAAATTGTTCACACATTGTGTTTCAGGTTAGGCTTGAATACTTTATAACACGACCGAATCTTGAACGAGTCGAAGTGGTTCTTCCTCGGTAACAGAATGCTCTTGGATGTTTTCTTTGTCTGCCTTATCCTCTTTGTTCTTGTTTTCCCGTTGGATCCTGCGTTTAACTGTAAGGGCGTGTAGCAGGAATGTTACTTGGGTGTTGGGTTACTTCCTTCAATGGAAGTAAACGACGTTTAACTGCATCTTTCTTGTTCTCCTTATCTTTTTTCTTCATGTAATCTTCTTCAATCTTTCTGATTTCTGGTAAATCTATCAAGATCCGTGTACAGTATCTTGCATAAAAACTGGGACAGCCGCTAGGTGGTTCTTACGAGTATCCTGCGTAGAACCCCAAAAGCTGTCCAAGTTTCCATGCAGGATACGATACTTCCTAATTTACCAGACGCCCTGCGTGAACCCTTGGATGGTATTACCTTGGAAAACGGTCGAATATTCTCCAGAATCTCACATCATCACCTTAAAAAATGTTTAATGATCAAATGGAATTGAAATCGGTGAAGTTTATGATTACTGTTGTCTTTATCATACCGTTTGTGGAATTTACGTTGTTTATCTCAATTGCTGAACCAGCGGAAGCCTCATCGGTGACGTCTTTAGTGGTGGTTGTAGGCTGAGTTGGATCTAAGAAACGAAACAAAATATTGAGGAATGCTAAGAAACACTAAGCGTCAAATACAAAATGCATTATTTAACTACCTGGTCTATCCGTTACTCGACTAGGAGTGAATTGAGACGAAGTAATTCCATTTCTATTAAACGGCCAAATTCCATGATTTTTTAAATCCTGCAATGATGTTTTCGGCAACAATTTTGGTGCCAAATGGAACTTGTGAAAGAGCGGCAATATCTTTTATTCCAATGTGTTGACCAGGATTAGCTTGTAATCACTCATTTAGGCTGTGTCCCAATGCCCGATTGAATGGGAAATACACTGAAACGTCAAGAGGTTGCAGTTTGTCTGAACAGTGCGGGGAAAGTTAGTAAGATAATCCCATTTTCTTTTGCAAATTTCACACATGGAAATTCAAGGCGACTGGAATGAATTACCATTAGCTGTAATACTGGATCCTTCTTTGTGGCCTTCACGTGGTATTGGAAATGAATTAAGCTTTCGGGAAAATTTCCCCCAGTCACCCAACCAGATTCATGATATAATCCTAATAACGATCAAACGACAGTGCCTAGTAACAGATTGGGATTTGGTTTCTTGCAAGGAAAGACGAATATTGGTGGAATCGTAGAACCACTGGCACTAACAAATACTAGCATAGTTATACATTTTACCCTCTCTCCGCAGAAACTGTTTCCTGAACCTAATAAAGAATTAACGTTAGAGTAACTTTTCAACAACTAATTATCTATTTATTCATTACCTGTTTCCTTCCTGTTGGTGTTATGACTTCTATCGGTGGCATAACTGTATGGTTTCCGGTTTCATCTCAATTCCGATCCCTGTGTGCTGGAAATTTGTGCTTGACGCATAATTCGTCTAATTTCTCGTAGAATATTTGCACAACAGGCTCATTACATCCAGCAGCGCGGTTTTGACTGGTGGCTTCTGGTTTCCTTGTTGACAACGACTGATTACGTTTTAAAAAACCTCCCAGCCACTCTTTTGACGCCTCTTCTTTTTCTTTCCAACTTTCAGGAATATTAAGATTATTTGCAATTGCATATGACAACGCTAGCTTCTTTGTCTCTTTTGTAGAGAGGCTATGATTGAAAAGGCAGCATTCCTTTAAATACGAAACAAGCTGGCCTTCTTGTTTGGAAGTGAATATTTTAAGGTGATGATCTTGTCTATTGATAGATGTGGCCGCCATGACACTCGCATAAGTATGCTGTGATTTTTTAAAAAAACACAGTAGATTTCTTGACATTGTAAATTTCTGGACCTTTTATAGTTGTGCAGCGTCCACTAAGAACATCTGTGACAGCAGAATAAACCATGAATGGTTTTGCAGGTAGATTTTCAGTTCCAACGATGCTTTTTAGTTTGAATTGTTCAAGTAGCTTACAATATATTCTTTATCCTGAATAGTTTGACTGCGCAAACACTCTGAGTGATAAGCTGCAGGAAACCTTGAATGTCGCTGTTGAGGCACCAGCAGGATTTGATGTTCTCTTATCCATTCTGTGTCAAAAATTGGAGTACAGTGTCTTGGGTCTGTCAACTTTCTACGTTGCTTTATCTCTTCCAGACTAAAAGATAGACTAAAAGAAATATAACAATGGCAAAGCATTCAATTATTAAATATGTTTGCAGAAACTTGCAGTGCTAAGCTGAAATTTACCGCCAAGAATTGTGACTCGACTACGGGTCTACCTGATTCAGATGACGGCTATGAGGATGACTATGTGGTAAGCAATTGAATATCATCAAAATTATTTCGGCACCTCCACTGATCCTCCGACTTCTTTAGCTTGAAGATGTTGTGATTTGAGTATCCGACCACATTCAACGATCGGCTAAAGCCTCATTTGGCACTGCATAGGGAGGAGATGGGTTGTATGAATGAGTTGCAAGAGACCTTTTCGTTGTCTGCTATTCGTACCCTGGATGAAGCAGTTTGTAACATCAAATCTTTCCTTTGCTTGCAGCCTTGTGAATGGTTGGACAAAGTAACAGAAGGGAAAAGTGCCCACTTTGTCCTGTTTTCAGGTAGACCATAATTACATTTTTAGTTTGACAAAAATATTATATAATTTCGTTTAATGTCACTGTTGCAGGAGTTTTTCGGGGTGGATACAAATAATTGGTGAGATCCAAATTGGTCCTTTCACCTGAAGGAGGGGTTACCATACAGTTGTCTGTTCGTTCTGGCGACGCAGACGTTTCTGAGTAGGACATTTATACGTTATCCGTTTGTTCCACTATTATCTACGGAATAAATTAACCAATAAAATATAATTTAGCATAAACAAACTTCACTAATTTATTTTTAAAAAGATTTGCTTTCAGCTGTGAAATTATCGTACATTACCTGTTTAAATGTTTCTTTCAATGCATTCTATTAACCGATCCTTAGCTTAGCTTAATATTTTATTTGCCTAGGAGTGCAAATTTAAAGGGGGGAGTGTGTAAGGATCGGGTTAACTCACCGCTCTGGTAGAGAGTAGTACCCGAACCCAGCCACGGGAGGGCACCCGTAACCAGCAAACAAGCGGCGCATCTATAGCACCAACAGCCATAAGCGCGCAATTCAAAAGGCGTATGCGCAAACGAGTCCGTTGAGCAGATAGGATCCGCTCACGGACACCGGGAGGTTGACTCACGGGAAGTATCAAGTCCCGACACCGTGAGGTTGACTCACGGGAAGTATCAAGTCCCGACACCGTAAGGCTGACTCACGGGAAGTATCCATTGCCGACACCCTGATGTCGACACACGGGAGGTATCCAGTCCCAACACCGTGATATCGACATCAGCCAGAGTATCAATCCCAACACGGCAATAACAGCAATAACGAGATCAATCTACGACGCTGACTTCCGCCTTGACCAGTATAAAAGCCCCCTTGTTTCCCTTGTATAACCAGTCTTCCCCGAGCAGGCCTTCACGCTGGTAAACTCTTTCTCTCTTATTATTCTAACATTGAATAAGTCGTATTCGTGTATCTGATGTTAAAACTTGTGTATTCAAATACAAAACGTCATCCTCTTACAAGTCGTTGCGTCTCCATTTTGTACAAGTAAAGTAAGGCTGGAACGAGCCTTACAACTTTTACACGGCGGTGGAGGCGGTAATTAAATGACACGATAAAACGTATACGGCAAGCAAGTAAGTGAGCCCAATTGTTTTATTTTTTAATTTTTATAATTTACAATGCAAAATATATGTCAAACTTGACCCAATGTCAATTTGTACCCTATTTTCTTCGACCACAACCATGTTAATTTCAACATTGACGAAGAATATATTTTCTTCAGTCAGCTGAACCTTTCCTCTTTCTAAATCGTCACCCGTAAGAATTTTTCTATGGCCGAGAATAGGTTCTTGGAAGCGCCAAACGCTGTGGATCTAAAATACTGTGATAGTTATAAAATTATTTCGATTTTTTTATTTCTATTTACTCATTTTGCAAATGTACCTTTAATTTGTTTATGATGTTTAAGTTTACCCCGGTATAACCAAACGACATGCTAGTTTTTCCGAAGTATCGCCTTGCATAAAATCATTTTTCCATGGCCATGGGCCATGGCCTATGAGTTATTGCGTAAATCATTCACTGGTGATTGGCGTAGCATATAGATGATGAACAGACTGGACAATAAATTACAATTAGCGAGCTCTAGGAACCAATTAATTTTTCGGAGATTAATTAATTAGTCGGGAGAATGCGTAGATAGACAATCACTTTTTTGGGTCATTCCAGTTTTTTTAATATATTTTGCCGTACATCATGTCACAGTTAATATCTGTCTGAGACTCACGCTCGGGGTCTCGTGACAGCTCAGATGCTTTTTGAGTTGTTTCCCTCAGCCTTGTGGCAAAGTTCATTTCTTCAGGGCCGTCTCCATTTTACTGTGGTTTTTCTAGTTCATTAGAGCGGTTGACTAATCGTTCCGCATCGCTCGTAGTCACTAGAAGTCGTCATATATACGTACACCTTGCTTCAGAAAAAGAACAACGTACTAGCTACCCATTTTGACTCAGCCGAGCGTGTCAAATGTGGCTCTGTCAAGCACGTCATCGACCGCAAGTGATTTTGATGTCTCCGGTATTGCTTAGATTTGAACTACTTGTATACTAATCAATTAACAAGAAAGCTTTTGCGGTTTTATACCACTTATTCGGAAGCTGTCATAGCAAAAAATTTCACAATCACTCTTCTCCTTCTTCTTCTATTTCTTGAAGAAGCTGTCAATACAATACAGACAACCAAAACAATGGCACAAAATGGCGGACATCGAAACAATTGACACGCGAAACCGCGATGTGAATAGCTCCTATTACAAACTCTACCTAAAAAACTACGCATTTTTTCAATCGCTATAATGTTCACCATGATACACCATGTCCTGGTAAGTGAAAAAGAAAATACTAATTATGTTAACAACGTTTATAAGATTTTACCTAATCTAATTGGTAGCTTACGAATACATAATTTTGGAAGATAACGAAGTGTCGGTTGACTATGATTATAATGACAAAAGTTCTGATCATTATTCTGATTCAAGTACCTCTAAAGAAAACATCTCCGTTGCAGAACTGGACACTGAATCTAACATTGAAAGTATCGAAGGTAAACAGAAGTTGTATAATACCTTAAAAAAATAACCGATGACGAAGTGTTGGTTGACATAAATAACTTTATTCCCTGACTTTCTCTCGTTTGATTTAAAAAAAATAAAAAAAATAAAGAAATAAAAAAGTAGATAAAACAGCCGAATCTGATAACGATGATTTAAAAATAATTTCTCTGAGTCATGCAGCACGTCTGATTTGGAGTGGGATTTCATGTGTGACTTTACCAAGATGCGAATCCGACCACTTCATATGGAGCCCATATTATGAGCAACACAATGTAGTAAGTAAGTAACAATTTCAAAGAAATTTCGAGTATAAAAATGAAATTACTTAAAGGTTCTGATAACAAGAATAAAGGGATGAAGATGTTCACGAATATGAAGAGTGCAAATTGTCAACATACAGTCTGAAGATAGTAGATTGAATATTTCAATTTTACATACCTGAACTTTTCTATTTGCAGAGCATAAATTTGAACCTTTGGTTTGTTATTTGTAGTAGATACTTCTGATCCTTCGGAACATCGAAAGGAGTTGAATGATGCTGATGATATTGAAGAATTTTAGGGTATGAACATTAAACCTAAGTAAAACAGTTAAAAATATTGCAATCAGCAAAATAATTTTCAGGGAGTGATGGAGACAACGAAGAAGATGAAAATGAAGTGAAGAAACGAAAGAAATCATAACAGAGAATGAAAGATAAGAAAAGAATGAGAAAGATGGAAAAGGAATGATCAGTAGCAGTAGATGCAGACAACAATTTGGGCGACCTTTCGGATTGATTTTCGTCATGTAACTCGTCTGATTCTTACTCAGACTGGGGCTCGGACTGGGATGTTTAAACAAAAGAAAAAAGCTATGCTTTTCTCTCGAGAGATATCCCCAACCCATATTGAAATGGTTTAACTTAAGATATCCTACAGGGGTTTGGGTTCTCATTGGAACCTCCGAATCTTGGAATCGACAAAATATTCCAGTACACCGACAAGAAAGTGTTGGGTATCCTTCGGAATCCACAGACGGGCGAGTTCTCCTTCAGTCCAGATTGCATCATAAGCGAGACATCAAGGACGGGTTGACAAAACGTCTGTCATTTTAGCGTGGCACTAACTACGTACGGCCCATTGGTTCTCATGATCATGAACCTAACAATGCTAAAAGGAAAACAATCCATGAAAACCAATGGTTAGACGATACCAAATTGGACCAGCTCGTGAAATCAGAATTGATCGAGATTTAGGAGAAATTCATTTCCGAACTCATCTCTACCAGATAAAAATTCCCCGATGGACGCAGATAGACAAAAAGAAGACTAGCAAACTTTACATTTTCTGTGATGCCAGCGAAACTGCCTATGGAACGGTCGCTTATGAAAGCAAGAAGGCCCTATAATCGCTCTAGTCACCGTTTAAAGTAACCCATAACGGAGAAGTAAGTAAGTGACTAAGTAAGTTTGGAGGTAAGTTAACCTTTAAGGATTATTATTGAAAATAAACTAATGTTAACTTTTTTTTTAAATTGAGTTGATGACAAAGACTTTGGAGAAGATACTAAACATGTTAAGACAGAAAACTCACTTCAAACCCTAAAAATTTCAAAAAGACGGAGAAAAATGGGAAAAAAGCTGGGCCTCAGGACAGCAAATGCGATACTGATAGCGATACTGATAGCGACAGTGAACTCTATTGTCCATAAGAAAGTGTACGAATGGAAAGACAAAGGGAGAGTGAAAAAAGAGGGACCGACCCCTTTCTTCCCCCTTCTATTCATCCCTTCCTTGACTGTCCTTCCTTTCGTACCCTTTTCTTATGGGCAACGTCAATGCTTTTTTGTTTGAGGTTGCACAAAACTGGGTTAAAACCCATCCAAGATGGCAACCTCGAACCACTCTATAGAATACTGGTAGCACCACTCATATGGCGAGCCCTTCCATTCCTTTTTTCTCTGGGAGTGAAGCCTGCTTCCCTGCCCTGCTCCTTAGCTATAAGCGCCACGGCGGGTGTGTTAGGAAGTGGTGAATAGGAGGGGTTGTGGAATGGAGGGAAAAGTGAAGGAATGGCAAGTGGCGAGATCGATATCTTAGCTCCTATTTTCAATATCGATTCGCAAACTTGGCTTCAGCTCCAGAGAAAATATCTGAGAGGAGTTAAAATGGCTTTGTGCTACCAGTATTCTTTAACTCTGATGGTTTCCAAAAAAACGATATCTCCTCCATCTTATTATAATCGCAAACACTTTGCCGATTCAACAAAAACGTTGACTTTTGAATTTTCAGTCTCTAATTTTCTATTTCTGTTCTTATCGCTTTTAGTCCCTTCTATCTTAACATTGATCTTAGCGAGACAGAAATTCTAATAAAAAGAAAAAATTGGAATAAATGCTGTTGCAACTTGTTGTCCCTACTATCACACGTACGTCCATAGGACGCTTCAAAGTCGTCCGCTTCGTTTGGGGCTGGACATCCAAGCCGGACGTCATTTTTCATTGCTTTGGACGTCGAAATGTCCTCTCCAATGGACGTCCAAACTGGTACTCCATTTGGCGTCCGAAAACGAACGTCAAATGGATGATGAAAATGATGATGATGATGATGATGAAAGAAAGAAAATAAAACTGAGCGAAAAAAGATTCGATCCGTTCTCGCATCGAACCCTGGCCGTCAAGCATTCCGATCTCCCGCTCTATCAACTAGCCCATTTTACTTATTCGATACGTTGATTATGTTATGTATTGACTTGACGAAGCCATTCCACCAATATAAAATACTGATGCAACTCCATTATGGGTATGGAATAATTATGCAATACCCGGAAACAACAACATAAAACAATAATTTCAATTTTTTTTAACTTTATTTTATTATTTTATTATTTATTTTCTTAAAACTAAATAAAAACATATAAAACTATAGAAACTAACCTGTTAGCACAGTTTGATAGGCTAACAATTGGTCTTTTTCTATCAACTGATAGAAAAAATTAATGTTTTGGCTAGGGATGTCTCGTGGATGTCCACTGGACTTCCAGTTTTGTCGTTAAATGAACGTACAAAACTGGACGTAAATGGGCGTTCAATTGCCGTTCCAACGAACGATTAGTGAAACGTCCAAAGTATGGTACAAGCTGACCATCTGATGGATATTCCTACTAGGACATCAAAAACAGAGGATCAAAATCGTCTGTTAGAAGGATGTCCACAGCTGCCGGAAAACGGACGGACCTAGTTTGGATGACCGGACGTTCTATGGACGTCCTTTTGGAAGACTTGTGCTAGTAGGGGTATTTGTCTTGTTTGTGTAATTTGGAAGTATAAACAGCGAAATATCCAAACTAGGTAACTACTTACTAGGTATAACTAGGTAGGGGAGAGGGGGGCTAGTTGGCAGGTGGGGTTAGTTCAATCAAGAAAGCCTTTTACCAAGTATGAAAGACAACACCCAGATTGCTCATACAAAATTTCAAAAGTATACGACTTCCGCAACAGGAGTTATAGCAAAAAGAAAAAAACGGCAATAAGTTTTTTTTGGGCCTCTCAGCACTTTTTATTTTTCTCATAGTATAAAACCCTAAGAGTGTCAGAAAACCCATTAGCAAAAAAATTAATGTTGGTCTTATTATTAAAAGAAACCCGACACTTTTACATTAAAAAGTTATTTAGTTATCAATTTATTTGTTCAAAAAGCACCCTTTGGGGTTAGTTGTCAGAAATTTTGAGGGGCATGTTGCCATACGTAATTCTCACCAGATGCTGAGTTGTAAGTTTTCAAAATTCGACCTATAAATTTTGGAGCAATGGAGATTGGAGAATCGTCAGCAGCCAACTTACCCCGTAGTTGGGGGAAGTTGGCAGACTTTTTTTTGCAGTTTTTCTCAATTTCTCAATTTCGTGTCAATGAACATTGTAAAATACGATTCATAGAGAATTGAAATCTGAATCTCATTCATTCATTCATTTTACCAGTAGTGTACTCAAAAAATTCACTATTGATGAGTAAAAAAAAATTTCTTCTAATCATCTATTTAGAATTCAAATTAAATTTTAAAAAAGTAAGAATATTGGGGTTTAAACATTTTTTTAAAGGCCTTATCGAAGATATGTGTGCGCATCTCGTGTAAAATTTTCAAGTTTTACCCATGCTTTGTTAATTAGTTATGCATTTTTAAATATTTATTTATTTGCCATATCTTTTGCACAGAGAACATTAGCGCCACTCAACGGGCACCGTGGCAACTCTAGGGACACCCTGCCATGACAGTGAAGGGGTCTGTGCAATTGAAACGGAGAATTGAAAAATATTTAAACATGCATAACTAATTAACAAAGCGTGGGTTAAAACTTGAAAATTTTACGCGAGATGCGCATACATTAGAGCTATTGATGAGTAAAAAAAAATTTCAAATCGAAGTTAACATATCTTCGCTAAGGCTTTTTTTAAAAACAAATGTTTAAACCTCAATATCCTTACTTTCTTTTAATTTAATTTAAATTCCAAATAGATGATTAAAAAGAGAAAAAATTATCTATCTTTCCTTTGTTTTTTAAATCTATAGCAAAAACGGTATCGGAACAAATTGAATTTTAACGAAAAAAATCAATTTTTTAAATTTAAAAAACCAAAACTTTAAAATTTTTTTATCTCCCACTCTGTAAACGGGAAAAAATTTTTCCCTTTACAGAAAATGTTACACAAACACAATGAACACACTGTAAAAAATAAAAAAAATCGGTGATGTCGAGCGCCAAAATTAATTCGATTTCAGCGGAATTACCCTTATGAAAACATGTTCTGAATGATATTCAAATGTGCTTTAAAAATATTTTTGAATTATATTGTCAAGCGGACTTTTTAAAAAATTCAAACCTTCGCGCCAGGCGAATGCGCCATTTTTTTCAAAATCACTCTGGGAATTTTTTTTTAATTATTATTATGAATCAAAAAAGCCTAGTGGCGATCAAATCCGTGAGATGGTCACCACAGGTTTTGGTCTTTTTCATATGGAATCACTCAAGAGAAGCACGAACAAAGTGGAAACATTGCGGATTCCACAGGAGTGCGTTCACAAACCAGGGGGAGGTGGGGGGTACGTGTCAGTCACTTTCTCTATTATAATGAATTTTTAAATAAATATTTTTTATTTTTATATATTACAATTTGTATTTCTTTTCTTAAACTTAGGAGAGAAAAAGAAACGTAAAGTTTCGCTTTGAAAAGTAATAATAAAACCTAACGTCAGCATTTGCTTTATCAGTTTTAGTGTTTTACCAGCTAAAATGGCTTTACCAGTTAACAAGTGGACGACAAATTATCGGTCAAAATAACGATTGGATTAGTTTCGCTGGTTGCATCAATAACGTTTAAACGTCTTTCAGAGAGCAATAACTGGTCAACAACAAGCGTTAGCTGATCAGGTTGCGAGTCATTTTCTTCATACGGTTGACGGAAGAAAGACAACGAAAGAATCGTCCCTGAATTAGCACCAAAAGGCATCCATAATCAACAACTGATAAATCCACAATTATCAGACTTTAAAGAGTTGTATACATAATATATGTATATTCAATACGATAAATAAGACGGCAGCTAAATTATTCTCACCTGTTACAAGGCCTCCTATAATTGCGATAACTAGGGTCACGATAAGTGTAACAATCTGAAATCCTGCTTGTTGTAAAGCTGTTCTTTCTCGACCAGGGTCAATTTTTAAATCGTAGTACTGAATTTTTGAGAACTCGCTGGAACTATTGAGTGGAGATCGTGCTGGAAACTGTCGGTAAAGGCTGTCGTGATCCAAGAAAATTTCTTCTTCAAATCAACACCCAGCAAAATTATTTGTTACTCTAGATCTAGAACCTGAAACCATAATCTTCCTTAGTCGCAGCGGCCGATACAATTGCGCCCACAAAACCAGCTACAATACCTGGGATTCCGTGCAAAGAGATTACTCCCCTTGACATCCGGAACCATATTTAAACATTGTTTGTTAGCACAGCAGCGTTTTGTGAATCTGACAATTAGATGTTTCAAAATGATCTATACCATGCGTTGCGCATTCCAATTATACGGTGAACAGCTTTCGTCTTAAAGTAAGAACACGCCATTAGAAACTTAATTGAACTACCGAAATTTAATGCCATGATATCTAAATTGTCACTTACAGTTGAAAAACGATTGATGAATATAGATCCTGCTCCAGCTAAACCACCAATTATCATGGCTCCCCATATGTTGATCATCATATCGGCAGATGTACCGATCACCACTCCACCAACCAGGGTCGAGTTTTGAAAAACAACCTGTATATAGGCATACAATTATCCTAACCAAATTTCATCCGACTTGAGTAGGCTAGTAAGATATTTGCCATGTTAAAACTGCGTCGTCTGTTATCTTCAGCGCACACGAAGCAGTTGAAAACGAGAGACGAGACGGCAAACGCTGTCACGCAACTGGCCGATAGTGAATAATAGGTGTTGATGATGGCTCGAAATTGCTCGGCATCACCTTTTGCCGAACACGCGTTGAAACTAGGCCACAAAAGCCACAGAAACATAGTGCCTGTTGTTGTCCCCAGAATATTTTACATGAGAAATTCATTGGAGGATAAGTTATGCGTTATACCAACAGCAGTGGAAAGGGTTTCGCCAATTGAGTCATTGCTGGCTTCGTCTTTGCTGGACTGTCTCTCAGCGCAATAAGCTGTGCCGCGATATAAAACGAAACTAACAGCCAAACCAAAGTACGCCCCAAAGACGTGGACGAACATGGACGATCCGACATCTGATGCCTGGTAATACATAATGGAATGAAATTTTTAATAAGGATGCGTTTGAAAAATATATAATATAGTAGTATAGTATATTGAAAACAAATGAATGCAGCCTAGGCTATTTTCCCTTTTTTTTTTTTAAAGTTACCTGGAACACTAAAGATCCGATCCAGTTATTGGTGGAATACAAGATAATTTCCAACAGAGACATCAAGAAGATTTGTAGCGGTGTCGTCAATTCCGCAACCGCTGCACACGAAATTAAAACTGCGGCGCAGGCAAAATCAGCATTTAATAAACTATGAATTTAAAAAAATATTTCGTTCACTGGCATTCGTAAGTAGTATGTAATATTCAAGTAATATGGTATTGGTTATTTACGTATTAATGTTTAGATGAATTTTCCCATTGATGGTGCGAAAAAATCCATAGCAGAGGGTTCCCCATTGAAGACTGATTGCCGTGACCAGAAAATATGAAATTAAAGACTTGTGATCGGACCTTTTCATCAATATTAGAAGGTATCCAAACCCGATGAACATCATCACGTGAACATCCTGAAACACTAAATATTTTCTCCGCATTAAAATACCTTCGAATACCTTCGTCAACATATGCGTGGAATTATTATTATTATTTTTTTTGCAAGCTTTCATGATAACAAATACCGGTTGAACATGCAACCCCGTTGGAAATAGATAATTTCTTTTTATTAGGCCGTCTTACAGTTATGACACGATCAATATTTTCCAACTTGTTTTATTGAAAAAGGAAAAATTACTGTAATAGCTGTTGGGTAGCGAATTTTTTCCGGATTTTGGTCCGCTCACTTGTACAAACACTCCATGTAAACTGTTTCCCAGGAAAGCTCCATTGGATTCGTTTCCGTATTCGACCAATAAAGTAAACGCACATCCGAGAAGCAATTGCACAAGAATAGCGCAGACCAACAGTTTCTCATTCTTCAATATTTTTTTACATGTATTCATCATTTTGGCTGATGTGAAACAAAATACTTTATTGTAAGCGCGTAACACTGAGTAGGTAAGAAACGTGATTGAACAAGCAGGTCGAGAGAAACTTTCTTATATATGCAATACGCGCAAGATTTTTTGTCCTTTTACCAACGAAACACACAGTTCCGTTTTGGGTTTTGGCCTCTGACACTTAACCTCGACCTCGTCCTCCGCAGTTTGTTCTTTTCTCCGATAGATGTACCGGTATTGTTATGTGATACGATTTTTTTTATTTTATTTCTAAAACTGATAACACTTTAAGATAACTGAACTTACTGAATAATGCCAGCATATTCTAGCATCACAGATATTTATACTTAAGAACTATCGATTTGACTAAATATCAGTGTACATTATTTTTCCATGGTTATGAACTGCTCTTAGAGGCAACGGGACAACGGGAGACAGATTGACATCTTCCTCAAAATTGATTTAATGAATGAATGAATTCCTTTGTAGGTTGATTTCAGCCCATCGCAACCCAGATAAAAAAAAAAACAGTATGCGCCAGTTTTACGCTGACGTGTCTTTATCTCATTGGACTTAAAGGGCAGAATCTGTGCCGCAATTAAAAGAATAAATCAAGCCTAGCACGCGTATATTTCGGTGAAACCAGTAGAACGTGAGAAATATAGAGAAGAGAAGATGCAATGCTATTACGGGACGAGCCATGCTTGCCAACAATTCCACAATATCCGTATTATCGTCAGCAGACTTTTTCGTCTCAGATCAACGATGACGCAAGCATGATTCATACCGTTACCGATCGATTTCGTCGCCAATTTTGAGTTGCGCGCGCAAAATGGTATATATGCGAGTTTGCATCGATGACAGAAAAACATAAACCAATATCTCGTGTTCAATTTTATTTTAAGACTGATTAGTAGATGCTGATAAAAACCTTGACTTCGATACCACGGCTTTGAATTGAATAGAGTATTTGAAATTAAAAATAGACTGGTGAATGCGCATGACTGATACTACGTTGCATGGTCCTAGAATAACCATATGAATAAAGTATTAACCACTTTGAATAACTCTGCTTATGAGATGTCATGAAATTGATTTGCAATAAAAACAGTTTACGACTTTACTAAATTCGACTAAATTCTCTTTTTTTTAAAGATTAATCCTTATGAGTTCAATTTTGCTAATATTTTGTGGTGACAAAAATAAATGCTCGACAAAAAGTAGGAAATTTTGAAAAGAAGGTTAATTTCCAGAGTCAGTGGATTTCTCTTGATTGCCATTTAAAAAAAATACATCTCCGTGTACGCTCCTACATTCCTTTTAAATGCTATGAGGAATTGAGGACTAATTTATTTTACCAAAATTTTCTGCACCACTGACATCGGGGTTCGTGAATCGCGAGTTCGTGACCAGACTTCGTCATATTGCAAAATACGTGTAATTAATTAAATGAAGACCTTCCAACACTGTGCAGAGCTTATTATTGACGTCAAAAATGCTAAAAAGTAAACTATTGAATGTAAACGAAGCCATATTTTAATAATGGGCCGTTAATTATTTTCCGCCTTTTTTATGATCAGAGAAACCGAGACACGTGCGGGTGTTGATCAAAGTTCCTTTGATAGTTTGTTATTGTGGCCTTATTTGTAATCGAAAAGATAAAACAAGATTGAATGGGGCTACAATATCCGCCCCAGATAATCGTTTTCACATTAAAACTTGCATAGCTGGCATAAGAACTTAAAAAAATGTCTAATAATGTGAAATTGTGAATGAAACATTTCGGTTCTAAACTCTAAAGTGGCAGTTTTTCTACTGAGACACTTTGATTGCGCGGTAGATGGCATTCTAGCGCGAATAGATGACGACGACAGTATTTTTCCCATTCCCCCCCCCCCCTTAAATAATAATACTGCGCTTAAATACTAGTTAAATGCAATACAAGCTCGTTTTTTTTACGGTCATGTGAGATCTATTTACAACTAGCTGCACTTTCTCTTCTTCGCCCCAAAGAAATTTAGAAAGCAAGCTGTAGCCTATATTTTCTCATTTTCTCTGTAACATCGTATAGCTGAACAACACCAGCAGCAAGAAACCTACTAAAAACGTTGTTTTTGGCAGAGTTTGTTTCTCCCTTCACTTTCCAACGCAGGTAAAATAAGAAAAACTATTTCAGCATTTTTTTTATCTCGATTTAACCACATTGATGTGTCGACCACAAGACGTTTCCTTTTCGCGGAATATGTTCGAGGTCACGCACAGTCTAATTTATTTGATTTCTCAATCCCCCTTGTGGCACAGAGAGCCTCGCGATAATGTTATCTATTCGGATTAGAGATTACAGTTGCAGTAATATTTATCCATGTGTGAATATGTATTCACGTGTATAGTTTTTTCAACCTGTTTCCGTAAACTACATGTTTTAGTGCTAAACTGCGCCAATTTGTTTGAAAATTTGGAAATTTGACAATTTGGATGAATGACGTTGAGACAACGTTAGTCAAATCCATGCATCATAACAGAGGATTTTTTAAAAATTTACAATGATCATTAATTCTCTAGTTTAACGACTGTTAATAAAAATGTAAAGAAAAATCGATTGTCAGCAAAATATGTCATACATTGCATTTTTACTGACTAGAGAGTAGGGACTCGGAGCTCGCTCGTCACTGGCCAAAAGCATCGTACGACACAGAAAACCGTTGAAAAGTGGGCGGGGCGTCCACAATTCCGACGAAAGCAGTCTGCTACTGGTACTCTGCTTGGCCCCCATTCCAGGTTTTAGTCGATTCCAAAAGCCGGTTCAGAGTCAGTGACAGATAGTTCATATCACGGTGCATATCTTCGGTCCGTTTTTTAACTAACTTTCGCGGTTTATTAACAAAACAAATAGGAAAGGACCATGGATTCGTCCGGAATTCGTGCTAATATGTCTGCTCAACAGTTGATCGACCATGAAGTATACGAGCGTTCGTTAAGGAACCCCAATAGTCGGCAAGATGGAAAAGTGTCAACAGATTCCAGCGGATCAAGTTCATTATCCAGTTCGAACACAAAAATTGACGGCAAAGGAATTCCCTCTGCAAGTGATTCTTCTGCCAACAGCTCTTCAGGAGAAAACCGAACAGTTGAGCATCCCCTGACCAAACGACAGATAATCACAGTCACCATTCTCTGTTTTGTCAACTTAATCAACTACATGGACAGATATACAATAGCTGGTACATAGTTTATCATTATCTATAATTTTTTGTAGGATTTTGTTTATCTAGTCATCTTTCGAGCAAAATGCAAATCCCATTATCTATGTAGTATGTGATCTCTTTTTGGTAAATCTTTCAAGCATACTAATTGCATCATTTCGTTTGCTCGCGTGCACCGGTGTCAGTGACGTGGTGGTCATGTGGGAGTGGCCAGTGTTGGAAAAATTTCCATCATTCCATGTGTTGGCCCTAATATTTTCACGTGAGGGTTCAGTGACGTCAGATGGCGTGGTCCTTGTTCTTCTTCCGATTGGCTCTCAGCTGACGTGGGACGATCCGCTATACACTCACTCCACAACTTTGAATGCCTATTTGTGACACTAGGAAGCAGCATTTGTTATTGATTTTGTTTTGCTTCCTCCACTCGATTTGGGCTCTTTCGCGTAGACTACTAGTTTTGATGACAATTTGCAACTTTTCAATGAGTAGTTGAGCGGAAATAGCCGCCCCATTTTCAAAATTGCCTCGCCCAACCTATTGGCATATGTTCAATAGATAAAAAATAGCCACGTTGCAGGCATAAAAAAAAAACATACAACTTGGAAAGTCGCCTATTTAGCGCTGTCTAAAATTGTTTCTTCTGGAAAATGTATATGTGTGAAGGTTATGTTATTTGTATCCTCATCCGTCGCAGCGAAGTAAAGCGTCACGTAAACACTTTGATATTTAGTTATTCACATTTTAATCTTGATTTTTTGTTTTAACAGGAATTTTAACCCAAATACAATGTGATCTCAATATCGGAGATACAGAGGGTGGCCTGCTTCAAACAGCTTTCGTCGCGATTTACATGATATGCGCTCCCGTATTTGGCTACCTGGGTGATCGATACTCTCGAAGGTATTTTTGTGTTATTTGATTTCCGGATCGTTCGTTCCAATATCATTTTTATCCTTCCAGGCTTATCATGGCTGCCGGTATTTTCGTCTGGAGCCTGACAACATTACTTGGCTCTTACATGACAAATTTCTGGGCTTTCCTGGTCATGAGGAGCCTTGTAGGTGTGGGAGAAGCTTCCTACTCAACCATAGCACCTACCATCATTTCAGACTTATTTGTTGGCGATACTCGCTCAAAATTCCTAGCCCTATTCTATTTCGCAATTCCGGTCGGGAGGTAAATGATTAATCTTCGTCCTCGTTACTCTTGACGGAGCTTGTGTCTAATCGTAGTATCAAAAACTTCCAGTGGACTAGGTTACATCGTTGGCTCAGAAGCATCTAGAGTGATGGGATCGTGGCATTGGGGCCTTCGAGTCACGCCAGTTTTCGGGGCCGTAGCCGTGCTCCTGATTTTGCTGGTCGTCCAGGATCCTCCACGCGGCGAATCTGAAGGCGCCCATCTTTCAGCCACGAGCTGGTGGGACGACATTAAATCACTCGGCAAAAAGTCAGTCAAGAGTTATTTTTAATTATGGCCTTGTGCGAGTGTGTCGCTTAATCAGCGTTTTTTAATTTTTCGTTTTATTTGTCACGACAGCAAAAGCTTTGTGATGTCCACAGCAGCTTGCACAGCGGTGGCCTTCGTCGCTGGAGCTCTGGCATGGTGGGGTCCCAAGTTTATCGCATTGGGTTTGGCCACTCAACAAGGTCACCAGGATGTTTCATTGGATGAGTACGTCAACTTCCATCTTAACTCGTTTGATTTTGCTAGACTATATTTAAACTGATTTATTGAACTTGAAAATTAAATGGGGTTGCCAATTAATTATGATTAGCGTTCCGCTCATCTTCGGCGCTGAAACTGTGTTGGCCGGAATTCTGGGTGTCTTAGTTGGATCTCTTTTAGGGCAGAGACTTCGTCGGGACTATCCGACTGCCGATCCGCTTGTTTGCGGAGTGGGCCTATTGTTAAGCGCACCCTTCATGGTGAGCACCTTGATTCTGGCCTCAGGTGCATCGGCCATTACTACATTCACCCTCATGTTCTATGGCCAGTTGTTTTTAAATTTGAACTGGTCCCTCGTAGCTGACATTACTTTGGTAAAAATTAAAATCGTGTCGATTACGTTGTGGTCGTGATAATGGGTTTTTATCAAGTGATAGTGAAAGTGTTTCCCATGCTTTATCCGTCAAAAGTGTCGTCATTAAATATTGTTTGTGTTTGATTTGTGTACCCTAGCGTATCGTACATTTTCGGCTTGATTGCCATGATCGCTGGTTTGCTGGGCGTTCCCCTTGGATCTTTCCTCGGCCAAAAATTGCGCGTCCGCTATCAGCGGGCCGATCCCATCGTTTGCGGCATGGGTATGCTGTTTTCCACTCCGCTCATGCTAGCTGCGTTGTTTATCGCCGGATGGAACACTACCACTTGCTTTGTGGTCGTCTTCTTTGGTCAAGTTCTGCTCAATTTGAATTGGGCAATTGTGGCTGATATCCTGTTGGTATGTGATTATTGTCATTGTTCTTCCGTTCGTTTGGTGGTCGGTTACTGTTATTTTTCCGCTTATGTCTAACTTTGTTTTAAATATTTTTTCCAGTATACGGTAATCCCAACGCGACGATCAACCGCTGAAGCGTTCCAAATTCTATTTTCACACGCACTGGGTGACGCCGGCTCTCCTTATTTGATTGGCCAGGTAAAACGAGAAATTATCATCATATGATTTTATGCTCTTTTAGTTTATCAATCTATTTCAAATATTGTCATTAGATCTCCGAAATTCTGAAGAAATCCTTTTCGACTCCGGCTGCATTCGTCGAAGGCGCCATGGTTCTAAACTCGACTGTTTCGTCAATTGTGAGCGACTTTGTTACGAGTTCACCTGATATGAATGTCAGCGCAAACTGTTCCAGTTCAGGAACGTCATCTATAGATCTCACCACTGTTGAAGGCGACTTCAAAGCCCTACAGTGGGCCATGTCTATCACGATAGTCGTGGAAGTTCTCGGTGCTCTCTTCTTTTTCGGAACAGCATGGTATGAATTGTTTTCATTAAGAGAAATCCAAGTTTCCCAACTGAAAAGATTCTTTGTTAAATATAGGTACATCGTGGAGGACAAAGCCAAAGTTGATCGCGCAGTAGCAGGTCAGTGCCGTTTATACTAACATTTCATTGTCAAAATTGATTGTATCGCTTTAAAGTGAAGACGCATGATCGTTTTGATGGTACGTCGGTGAACTAATACTCTTTCTGGTGGCTTTTGTCTTTTTATGTATGTGGCTCCTTCTGCTTTCTATCGGTTCTTTCTTCCCGACTGGATTGTGTGTCCTGTGTGCATGTTTTTAATCAACGCTCACCATAAAAATAAAACACACAGACGGCCCACGCGGTTTCCGAGCCGTAAGCATGAAGGAGTTGCCCGCGTCCTTGATGTGGAACGGCCATCCCTCTGACTTGGTGACGTCTAAAAAAATAGGTTAGTCGGGCCGACTTTATCGTCGAACCTATTAGACAAATGGGAAATGAGATCGTATTGATAAGATTTTATACGTAGATCTGTGATGTTTTTATTTGATTTGATTTTCCATTTGCGTTTGGTTTCAAAGTACTGAATTTTCTCTACTTTTAAAGTGATGTCACAGTGCACGAGTGTCCTTTATGCAGAGTTTTGGCTTTGTTTCAATAACACACACTTCAGCTGAAGGGCTATAAACTTTGATGTTGGGTAATGGACTTAAAAGAAAAGAGAAGTGGATGATGGCACGAGTTTTTTCATTGTCTTGGTTTCCAGAATTATCTGTGAATTTGTTTGTCAGCGTGAATGGGTGAAATTTTGCCCAATTTGATTCCTTTTATTTCTCTATTTTTTCAAGTCCCTTGCGAGTATGCCATTATACTTGATTTTTTCATTTTTGTTTACATCCCGTATGTTCTTGCGTTATCTATTTCGTCATTGACTTGTGGATGGTGCAAGGTGTATTTTGTTTATCTGCGTTGTGATCCATTCGTGGTTTAATCTGTCGATCGGTGTCGAGTGTCAACGTTTTGACATGCGGGGAAAGCCGATGAGTCAACGATACTATTTTTCTTTCTGAAATCTCTGTAGGTTTGGGATTCGATGATGAAACGAGGCAACTATCGCCGTCAAGAAATCGGCGGCCAGACAGCAATGGAACACCCGAAGAAGAGCAACCCATCACCATCATCGCTCCAGCTTCCGATTATCTTTCGGTCATTTAAAAAAGGAACAAGAAAAGATCCCTCCTGAACATATTAAGAGTTGTTGCGCATTCTTTGTTGATGGACCCTTTTGTTTCTTCATGGACAAACCCAACCCCTCGTCTAGTCTTTCGTGGCTCCGTGTTTAGACTCATCCAAATCAGGACCCCTTCCTTAATTATCCGTCTCTCATTCCCGACCTGTTCCCGACTTGAGGCAAAAGGCTGTACGCATTGACTTAATTTATACGATTGTTATCAACCGAGATGCTCAAAACATCACTGTTGTAGACAACTCCTCTTCCTAGCACCGACTAGATTTTTTTTTTCGTTGTTAAGATTCTCTTTGTGTGTGTGCTTTTTTCAAATCCTCCATAAAAGTCTAATTTTTTATGCCTGTATGTTGTATAGGTGTACATTTGTCTGGCTTAAAAGGATTTATTGTATTAAGGTGTCATATCGCCACGGAATCAAAAGAAGATCGAAGACTGTTTAAAGTCCACGAGTCTCGTGGTAGTATGAAAAAGGAAAAAAAATTATTCTCTGTATGTCATATTGTTCTGCATATTCTTCCACATTGGATATCATTGAATAGATCGATGTTGATTATTTAAAATTGCGCTTCTTAATTAATGTGACTAACAATACCGTCTTGGGATTTTTGCACGCTGCCGTAATTACCTTGATCCCTCACCAAAATTTCAGCACTTAACATATTATATTCATTTGGCAGTGATTAATTAAATTCTATTTTGTGAATTACAGCAGGAGTTAGTCAGCACGCTTTACGACAAGATGTTGAACAGCAAACAACTTTGCCGTTTCCGGGTGCATCGGGGATTTCTAACGAGATTGCCGTCGTACAGCCTGGATCATCTTCGGATGCCGGACTGGAAGGAAGAGCTTACATTAACCAGGCCATGGAAGAGTGACAAATTGGTTATATTTGCCATCTGTTGTACATACATTTTTTGTTCCATTTAAGTTTCAACTGGGTCGTAATCTCATTTATGAATTCATTATTATCCTGACTGTTCCAACTCTGGAATCACCTTACGCGTAAGCACGACAAAACTATTATTAAGTAGATAACTTATTTTTCGGGTATAATCGTAACACGGAATGATTAATACAGATTTTGTCATTTTATTACCCTTGCCAACGTCAGTTTTTAAGACATTGGTCAAAAGGGTTCTGCTGTGTTGCCTTTTCTTTTGTTACAATAAATTACATCATGACAGTAAAATTATAGTCTACAGTGAATTCATCACTCACTGTGTCAACAGTTTTGTAATTAAACAAGAACATCAAATGGTAGAAAACATTTTATTTTCGAGCGAAGTATATGCGACGGTCTTCCCAATGAGTAATATGGATTTCATTTTGTATCATTGTACCGTTAGGCAAACTAAGGACTCTAAGCTACGGTCACGTTTGAAACAGCAGTAACATTAGTATTGGAATTTGAAGCAGGATTGGTGTTCTCTGTTTCGCCACGCTTCTCAATGGTATTGGGGTTTATCGCTACGGATTTGGTGGTGTTGTGAGTCTTGTAGATGCCAACCAATCGATCAGCAAGCTCGAACATGTTGGAACGCAGGGAAATGATGATGAACTGGGCGTTGCGAGTCCGCTCCTTGATGTAGTTTCCAACAATGGAGACGTTTTTGAAATCGAGGGCGGCATCAATCTCGTCCATGACGTACAGTGGTGTTGGCTTGTAATAGTGAAGAGCAAAGACGAGGGCCAGCGAAGAGAGAGTTTTCTCGCCTCCAGATAGATTGGAAATATTCTTCCACGTCTTTTTCGGTGGTCTGACGCTAAAGACGATGCCCTCGCTGAATGGATCAAGCGAATCGACTAATTCCAGCTCAGCATCACCTCCCAGCGTAATCATTTGGTAGAGTTCTTTCAATTTGGTGGTGATGATGGCGAATCCAGTCATAAACTCGCTCAGTCTGGCTTTGCGCAGACCGTCGACATGTTTTCGCTGTTCGTCGCGCTGTTGAGTGACCTCGTCCAGTTCGGCAACTCGCGCTAAGTAGATTTCTTCTTTCTTTCTGTAATCCGCAATAGCCTAAAATAAACGTTTGAAACCTTTATCGTTTCGGGATGAATGAAAACAAATAAACGGATTCTTACCTGCAAATTCGGAGACATTTTTCCTAATTCTGCCTCCGTTTTGGTTATCTGATTCTGAAACGTATCCACTCGGATTCCATCTAACTCTTCCTCTGCGATTTGCTTGATTTCTGGCGCCGGATTCCCATCTACTGCGGTTAGTTTGATTTTGCTCATTTCTCTCTTCCAGTGCTCAACTTTGGCTCGATGAGATGCGATCGCTTCGTCAAACTTTTCCATTTTCTGGTCGTAGTCGATCTTCTCAGCTCGAACTTTGTTCTCCTCCCTAAACAAGAAAATTTGGATTAACTCAAGTTTTGTTGGCGATAACTAATGAGGGTTGACAAACTTGAGAGCTGCATCACGTTCGGATCTGAGGTCAACCAATTTGGTCTTCATCTCTTTTTCATTTGCCTCTAGTGTTTGTTGAGAAGATTTGAGATTCGTGGCCTCCTCTTCGACCTCCTTACGGCGTTCTTGCAACTTCCGTAAATCGTCCTCAGCATCTTTCACCTCCTGTTCCAGAGTGGCGATTTTGTCTTCCGACTTTTTGGCATTGCGCTCCGAAGTTTTGATTGCCACACCAAGTTTTGTTTTTTCCGAGCTTACCTATGGTGAAATAAACAAAAATCGAATTTGTTAGCCATACTGTAGCCGAGTTAACACGAATTAATGTTGTGTACTCACTTTGGATATCTGGGAAGTGAAAGCATCTAATTTTTCCCTTGCTTTACTCATTTTACCCTCTGTCAATTCCATGATTTGACTGTGGACTTTTTGAACTTTGGACTGTATTTTGGATGCCGTTTCCGTAGCGGCATCGTATCTTTTACGTTTTTCGGCGATGGACATCTCCATTGTCTTAACCTGCTTCTTATCCGCCATCGAATCAGCCACTATCTTCTCTTGCATGTTAATCTGCTCCTTTAGAGTCTTTTGTTGTTCCTCGGAAGCCTAAATCAATCGAAAAAATATCTATTGCAACAATCCGGCCTTCACAATCCACACGTGTAGCTCTGTCTTACCCTAATTTCCATTTTCCACTTCTGAAGGTTGGTCGTTCCATCCCGGGTTAATTTGTTAAGTTCAACCAACTCATCTTCAAGGGTCTGTTTCTTCTGACGCAGTTGGCTGCACTGTTCGGTAAGTTGCTGCATCTTTTCTTCCATCAAGGCAATATCTTTGGCAGAGGTCTCGTTGCCCGAAGTGTCTGTAGTGACATTCCGGCCCATTCTTCCGCGCTGACATCCATTACCTCCTCCACTCATGGTTCCAGATGGCTCAATCAACTCACCTAGACGACGGAGAAAACACATTTTTGATCATTAAGCGACGAAGAACAAAAGCACCGAGATAGGGACCGACCTTTCAACGTGACAATGCGGTGTCGGGTACGAGAACCATAGCCGATGCGAGTCGCCTGTTCCAGATTTTCTGCCACCAGCGTGTTTCTCAGACCGCTATAAAAGGCAGGTTTGACTCGCTCGTCTTTGACGCGGATCAGGTCGTAAAGTCGTGGGACGCTCTCGGGAGCGTCAAACGGTTGCCGGGCGACGTCGATCAAGTGATGCTGCAGGAATAGTGCACGGCAAAATTAAATTGACAGCAATTCCCCGCAAAATAAAAATCAATCACCAACCATTTTCTCCAGTGCGATAAAAGAAGCTCTGCCCAAGTTGCCGTTTTTCAGGTACGCGATGCATTTTTGGGCGGTATCAACGGTATCGACGACGATGTTATCTAAAGGGCCACACGCTGTCGAGACGGCTCCGTCGAACTTCTCATCAATAGCGCCGAGATCACCCAGGCGTCCATATATGCCGGGTAACGTTCCTTTTCGTTTCTGCTCCATTAAACCGTCAAGGATGCGTCCTCGGCTAGTGTTGGCAGAAAAAGTCGATCGGCTTTGCTCCAGTCGGATGCGTATATTCCTGAGTTCTTCGCTTTTCGATTTATCCTCGTTAGTGACCTTTGATAGAAACGAGTTAAAGTTACTAAAAATAAACAGAAATAAGAAGGAAATATAGGAAAGAAAAAACAAAACCTTTTGCAATTCAGTCTGTTTTTCCGAAAGGGACTTTGCCCACTTGGGATTATTGGATTCAAGTTCTTGAAGATTACGATGACGTTCCGTGTAATTTTGCGATGCTTTTTCAAGTTGCTCCTTCATAGAGTCGAGGACATTTTTTTCTTTCTTTTCTGTGCTGAGGTAAATATCCAACTCGGACTGGGCAACGTCCATCTGAGCTTGCGTTTCATTTACAGCTTTCTACATAATTTTGAAAGTTTAATTAAGGGGAATTGGCATCGATTAATTGATAGTTTCGTTACCTTGAGTTGAACCAGTTCCAGTTCATGTTGTTGCTTCTCGTCTTGAAGTCCCTGCGTTTCCGTTTGCAAATTTGACATAATCTCGTTGAAGTGTTTTTCTTCTTTTTCCTTCTTCTTCTCCAAATCCACCAGCACTTTCTCTAATTCTGCAATTTCTTTTGTATTTTTTTCGGGAATTTTGCTCAACTCTTCAAACTTGGCCTTCTCGCTCACGATGGTTTCTTTGGCTTTTTTGCGGCTCGTGTTGATGAGACGGTAGTCTTCAAACATCTTCTCGTCATCTTTGATCAAACTTGCCATTTTTTCCACGGATTTCTCTAGCTTCCGGTTGGCTTCTTCGTGTTCTTTGGAGCATTGCTTTAAATCCTTTTCCTTTTGGGATTTGAACAAAGTCAGTTCCTCTAGTCTGGTCTTCAAATCGCCCATTTCTTCGTTCACCTTTTCTTTCTTTTGTTCACTGTCGGCGATCACTTTCAAGGATTGATGAGTGTAGAGCTAATTAAATAATAAACAGTGTAACGTTTAAATGCAGTAAGATTAACCTGTAACTTATTTCTTACTTGCTGGAGATTATATTTAAACTGTGCGAGATCATTTTCCAACTTGATATAAGCCACTGCTTCGTTCTTCGGGCCCTCAAGTTCGTCCTTTTCTTTCTCCACCAGCTTAACGCGATTAAGCTTTTCAGTTCTTAGGGTGTTTAGCGATTCTACTCTTTGACTGAGTTCCTCGGTCGGCTGTTTGTACCTATATCGATGGCCAGCAAATAGTGATAACATTTTACCATAATTTGATTATAAACAATCCCTACCTTGAAGTTCCCATGATGTCTTCTAAAAATTCAAGCATGCCACCTTCATGCTCATTGGGGGCTTTTGGTTTCATCATGGCAATCTGCTCTACTTCTCCTTGTAAGATGAGAAATCTGTTGTGATCAAGATCAATACCTTGATTTCTCAAAAGTTTGGCGACATGTTTAAACTGAACTCGTTTTCCATTGATTTGATAAAATGACGAATTATCCTGCATGTTAAAAAAAGAAATTTGTTAGTATGAAGAAAATATGGTAGATAAAAATGACATAAATAGTATTTTTTATTACCTTGAAAGCTGTTCTAGAGACAACAAATTGGGACCCAGGAACCACGTTAAATTCATCGTCATTAATATCTTCAATCATCTGAAAGTGGACAGCTACTGAGCAACTTTGTACATTTGGATGGTTTTCAGAATTATGGATAAGGACTGCTACACTTTTGGATCGAATTTTGTTGGCACGATAACCAAAGACAAACAGCATGGAATCAATGACATTGCTTTTCCCACTGCCATTAGGACCAATGATGGAAGTGAAACTCTTGTGAAATGGACCCAACACTTGTTTCCCAGCATAACTTTTGAAGTAGAAGTTTTCAATGTGGGTGATAACTAATCTTGGGCCACTGGCATCCATTGTAAGAGATGGGGCTGGCGCTGGGGGGATGTAAATATCCCCAAAGTACATTCCACCCTCATTTCGATCTTCACCATCTTCATCTTCACCACCTTCATCGACAACATCAGCATCTGGATCCTTTAAAGTGTCAGAAGCAGGTTCCTGTGTTTTCTTCTGACGCTTATCCACAACATGATCCTCATTACCTTCCAACCTATTTTTTCCAGGTGGCATTGTGTTTTAGATAAAATTTTTCTGGAAGATCTGTCAAGAAAAAGTATGGAATAAATCCCTGAGATTCATAGTTCACTTGTCTACGGGAAAATTTGAATAAACGCATTAACTTATACCTTATACGAGGAACTTTCCACTAAAAAAATTGCAGGTTGAAACCAGAAAGTAAAAAAACGAACTAGTCTATTCACTCTATTGCAACAGTTGCGACAGACGCTTCGCGCCAATATTATGCCAGACGATAAACCGTTGTTTTTGTGTTCGAATTGGTGTCACCTAGCGGTAAAGATAAGCACCATCAACGCAGTATACTATGAGAACTCGACTTTCAAAAGCGACTCGGAAGTCGGAAAGTCAGAGTCTTTAATTTCCTATTTCGATTTTGTCATCCATTGCTCATAAAACAATAAAGTCATAACTTAAAATAAAAAAGAATAAACCTTTAAAATGAAGTAGACAGTTTTCGTAATGAAAGTTGAAACTGCGAAAATAAGAGATTTATTTAATTATTTGAATATTTGGCCAATTTTTCAAGGTTTCACCGTTACATGTACATACAAGGGTTTTTTTAATACGAGAACAGAACGAATTTTTTAGTCAGTTGATCTGAAAATTGCATTAGCCTCGATCCATCTCATCACATTTAGTTCTTGAAGTTGATCGATTGGTTGACACTGACTGACGCCCCAACGTGAGAAAGAAATACTGAAAACAAAAAAAAAATCATGACTTGTCTGCTAGTTTAAGGAATCGATTCGAAAAAATTTCTTTATCGAGTCTTTAGTGGTTTCGATTTTTGAATAAGCCTCAATATTGTACCATTTTCAGTCAAAGTTTGGAGTGGAGAAGGCATAACTATATTACCACCTGGAGGATCTTCCGTAAGCGTACACTTTGAAGTCCCATTTAGAAGAGATGTCTCAGCCGGTGGATCAATACTATAATCAGCTATGACTAATAGAGAATCAGATTCATCTTCGCTGTCTACACGCCCAACAGTTGGCGAAGAGAACATAGGAGAATTAACATTAGGCAAAGGACTATCAGGTCTGATTTCCATGTCTCCAAGCAACATTGGAATAGGAGAAGGTTGCGGAGAAGGAGACGCCAAAGACAATGGTGAGAACGGTCGTCGAAAAAAAAAATCGCGAGGCAACGGACCAGCTTTCCGTTTGGACGGCCTAACAGGAATTGGATTAGGAGATTCAGAAGGACGCTTGGCTCCATGTCCACCACTTTGTGAAGAACTGCCACCAACTAGGTCAATATCAGCTTCATCCACCATCATCTGCTAAACAATAAAAATAAAAAATCAACAAAACTATGAAATGATCACCTAAACATAAAATGCATTAACATATTTAACAAGAATTATTGCTAGTGACACAAATAAACCGATGGGGTATATAATAGAGCGAACCGCAACTAAATCACCAAATTAACGATAATTGCTATGACTAATAAATTTCACACAAACCTTGTCAATTTTGAAAGAATTTTCAAACATATGTTGTCTAACCGGTGTCGATTCGATCTCTCTCAAAGGAGGGGCTATTCGCTTCAAATATTCCCGACCATTTCTGGTTTGACCAACAGGCATACTGTGTACATCATCTATAGGAAATTTAAACAAACACACATTTCATCGCGAGAAACAACAAATTAAGAAATAACAACCTTCGTCTTGCAATTTTGTGAGTGCTGCTGGAGAAGGTTGCAAAAAGTTCGCCCTCATTCTGGCAACTTGATCCAGAAGCATGGATCGAGGAATATCAAAAGGATTAAGAAAATTTTGAGCTCGCATTTCTCGTTCTTTCAAAGCTAAAGCAAAACCAGGAAATTCATTCATCTGCTCACGTGAATTCAGACATTTTTCTGCGATAGAGATAACAAAATTAATACAAAAAAATTTAAATACTATAAATATACTCGACCTTACCAATAAGGTTGGGATTGGTAATGAAGTCTTTACAAAACGCAGATCTTGGAATGACTTCAATAGAATCAACAACGACCTGCCGAGTTCCTCCAACTTCGGAACAAACTCTGTCGAATTCAACCTTGGCCTGATGTTTCAGCCTTTTCAGATAATTAACTATGCTATAACTCATGTAATTGTCCAATGACTCAGGAATCAATGTAGAGGCTAAATTAGTGGCACCCATCCTGGTCAAAGCACGCCGCAGTGGCTGTGAGATGAGAAAATAAAACATGAAATAGAATTAAATAAGGCATTTTTTTTTAAATCTTACTGTGGCATAATAAGGTGGCATAGTTCGCAGGTAGTTTGCGAAATGACCTCGCCATTCAGCTGTTGGTTTCAAACGATGCACTCGGAAAAGTTCGTCCAAAAGTGGGAGTAATGCAGGATAGTTATAAGGCATCACAATAAGATTGACTGATTGAAGATTTCTGCTTGCTTTAAGATATCCAAATGGATGCTGGCCAGACTCAGAACTCCTGTAGCTGTTGGGAACAAATACCTAAGTAATGGAAAAGAGAGAGAGAAGTTTTGCTCGTTAAGATACGTATTTAACATCGTTATACGTGTGCACTTGTTAACCATGTCAAAGTCTAAGAGTCACACCTGCCAACACGTAGACGCCTGCTTTCTTGACAGAATGTATTGAGTTAATGGACAAGGTTCCACTTCATATTTATCGAACGGAAGATTTTCTATTATCATGGGATTTTGATTAGTGCATGTATACTGGATAACGGGATGAGCAGTTCGAGGAGCCTGTCGTAGAGTTTAAATATGAAAAATAATTAAATTAAAAACTGGAACTAAAATTTATATATATGTTTACAAACCAATGAGCGAGTATTCACGTCTGGCCAAAATGCCTCGGGAATAGGCCAAAATCCAACAGCAAAACCTTTAGCTGAACGTGGAACATGTATCATTCTTCTGCCAACCTGCCAGGATGATTCTGCAAACACAGCTTTACTATCGTCATCAAGCAAAACTTCACCACTTGAACAATCATCTTTTCCTGTAGATAACAAAACTTTAAACAAACTGTTTGGGAAAAAAAATTACAAAAACACTAAACCTTCTGTTAAAAGTGGAGGATCGGGTCCAATTTTTTCGAAATACATAACTACGCCACTTTGAATCTTTTGAACCAAGCTATCAACACATTGCATCAGCATACTGTGCGAGGTTATGGCATACGAACGTCCTCCTGTCGCTTCACAAATTGCATCAATAGGAGAGCCATCCCTAGGCACAAATCCCATTGGAACACTTTCAAGAGGAGGAGTTCCAGTAAGTCTTAATACTAAGCCAAACAGCCGCTGGTCCCAACGAAACGGCTCACGTGTCAATTCAGCACCAGGAATGTTGTTGTTCATTGGCAAATTCAACTATGAAAGACATAATAAATACAATAGTTTAAATCACAGTAGCAGCAGCTTTAATACTAGAATTAGATGTAAATAGACAGAAACACTATTGCAAACCTCTTCATGGATTCCCCCATTGTAGGCTAGCTTCCCACCATCAGTTATTGCTACTATAACAGCAGGCTGTAGAAAAAAAGGATGCCTTCCTTGACCATACATGTCAATGCCTGTTTCCATTCGTTTGACGTTTAAAAGGTCAAATGCACTTTTTAGTGCAACCTCCAGTGTTGATAGTCCAGTTGCTTGAAGATTCTTCAATTCATTCGACAATGTTTCCAAATTTTCCTTCCAGCCAGCCTGAGTAAAAAATTGCAGATATTTGTATGTACAAACAAATGAAAATTACATTTAAAAGACACTAAATTCTGTTGAGCAATAATCAACTAATTTTTTTAAAGGATAAACTTGAAAATGTATTTACCTTAATATTGAAAGGAGGTTCTTCAAAAGTGAGGAGCATGTACCTATCGCCATGACTTTCTGGAGACCTTTGCCTGATCTTTGAGGACAAAACATAGTTTAGTAAACTTCCAGTTTAAGAATAAATGACTTAAAGTATTTCACTTCATAACATCAACAAACTACCATGGATAAATTAAGTACTATTAACACTTCTACATTGCTGCATATGTGGACATTCAGTAAAAGCATTGGGATGAATGATAAAACATTTAGTATTGCAACTTATGCACGATATGTGATTTAATAATAATTGGTTTCTATTTTGATTGGAACTGTTTTCCATTTGTCCCATTCCAGAAACTGTAAGTAGCTAAAATTAGCCCAAAAATGTTGACCAAAACTTTTCACACCCATCAACTCTTAAAACTAATGATAAAATCAACAAGCACAGTATTTACTTTTACGAAAGTCTCAACAGCATTCTTTGCCACGTCCAGCAATGAATGACGCCGCCCTCCTAGATAGGCACGTTGATTCATAGAAGCCGATGTATCAACAATGAAGACGATTACTCTCATTTTAAAGCTTTTGAATTAACGGAGACGAATAAGTAATTTCTGCTGAAATCTTCCGTTCGACTTTAGTGGCTTTAATTCCATGAAGCAATATCAAACATATCAGACTTTATTCAAAGAGCTAACCAAACACAAGCAACATACACCGATCCGACTTCCGAGTCCAACTGATCCATGCTTGATCCATGCTCGATAAAACGTTGTTTTTGTCATCATTCATCAAGTACAGGTGTACTTCATGGTTTTTGTGTTCGAATTGGTGCCACCTAGCGGTGAAGAGAAGCACCATCTGCTTCGAGTCATTCATCAACTAGTGAGTGGAGCTTTCAAAATCAAAGGCGACTCGGTCGAGTCTATATGAGGCAGAACAGGAAACCGAGGTGTTACAAATAATTAATGGTCATGGCGTGTTAAAGAGAAACTCGAGCGGGGCGACGGAAAAAAAATTGGAAACGTCACACGTGTCCACGAAATCCGATCCAATCGAACTGGCATGACACTCCCCCGTTTTTCCTCGGTTTTGCAAGGTGAGAATCGAATCAATCTCGCGTAATCTCGTTGAGACTGATGGATGGCAACGGGTCGGGACTCTCTGCTGCGCAATGTCGACAGATCTTTTCCAATGCCCGTCGATCCGGAAAAAAAGACACAGTACATACAAAATGTTTTGGTTTTTTTTTCTGACTTGAGAAACAACCAACTTGAAAATGTCCTAATTCGGTCAAAACAGGGCGGAGGTGGCCCTATTTTTCTGCTAGAAATTTTTGGCGTCTTACACATTGACGACAGCGGGAGATAAAACATTCGTCAATCGCTCTGGTCAGAAATTGTAACGCTGCTTTTCCGCCCAGCAGCCAATATAATGTGTCTCGTTAGGAAAGAGAAACCAGACTTCATATCAATCGAAAAGCTTCTTCTTCTTCTTTCTATAGCAAACTTTTTTCCACATCGTTGGGCCCTGCAGCAGCTCGTCGATTTCATTCAATTCGGGAGTCATTGGGATTTGCGTTCACGCGGGACACACACAGCAAGATCGCAGGAGGCGGTTTGGTTTCTTTTCCTTTCCCTGAGATGGGTGGGCGCCGGGGAGGTGGTGCTTCAGCCGGCCGATGCACCGTCGTCGCTGGTTGTTGCTGGCTGGCTGTGTACAGTCACAACGGGAGTGAGAGAGCGTGAGCAGCAGCGTGTGTGTAGTATATAGCGGGAGATTTCCACCCAGTTGTGCTTCAGTTGGCTGTTCTCTGTTTTTCGTGCTACTCGCATCTATACGCTGGCCGGCCCTCCGTTTCGCTATATAAGTCCCCCCCCCCTCTTTTTTTGTGTTGGGGGTCCGGGCAGTCGTCCAGTTTGTGCCAGAACAAATAAAATCACCCACGCGAGAGAGTCTCTTCATTCGTATATATAACTGCCGCTTGATATTAGCGTCGGACTACATCACCCAAAGTTCTACTCTCGTTTAAAACAAAAACTAAAATAGCTAAAAGTTTCTGCGCTTTGATTTCCTTAGTATTCCCGTGCGGACGAGTGGCCCGTCGTCGCGAGGTGGTGGGGGACATTGTGTGCGTGAACTCATTTCTTGTTTGGTTATTTCCGCTCCTGATTGTTCTAACATTTGGTTTGTTCGTGGCGAGAATTGAGAAAGTCCCAAACAGCTCACTGTGGAGAAGGGGCGGCGGGCAGGTCCGGCCCCAAAACAAATGGCCAGTTGAGGTGCTGCTGCATTGTCGAGAGGTGAGTCGCGCAGCATTTATTTGGTTGTTGTTGTTGTTGTTGTGTACGTCGCCACTATTTATCGCTCATTCGGGGCGGAGTATATTTATACACTTTGACGGGCAGTTGGGTGCAAAAGAGATTGGATGACGGGCCAGACGAACTTGCTACTTTCACAAGTATGTACACAGAAGAGATGAAGGGGGGATGTTGTCATTGTTCGATCGGCGTCAATTCGCTACTCTGCGATATCTACGTAAGATAGAAGACCGTCAAAGTCAATAAAGAACATAATGACTTTTTTTGTTCTTTTTTTTATGATCGCGGATGATCGCTTCGAGTGTGTGTTTTTATTCCGTCGCACACACGCCGGATCCGCTTTTTATTTCACACTCGGTAACATTTTCAATTTGAAATGACTTTATTTTTTCTTATTATCATTTTCCCATTACCGTGTTCTTTTTTATTACGACGTGGATGGCCGATTTGATGATACAGAAAAATAAGACTCGGGGAGTTTCAGTCACTTCATTATATAATAGCGCAGCAGTAATACCCCAGCTGGGAGATGATCTAATAGCTAGACGGCCATTTCATTTGAAAAGTTGTTGTCGCTGCTGGAAGTTGAGAGATGGACTGCGTGGTAAGAGGAATAACAGAGCGCCGGATTAGAAGCGAACACGATTTTCAAAAAGCCCAACGTAAATTTTGCTGTGCGACGGCCTGTTGTATTATAAGAAGAGGAGTGCCTTTTGTGAAGTAGCCCAGGAAAAAGACGACGACGAAGACGATGCGATACGGTTGACACAAGATGGACAGATCCATCATGGCGAATCCATTCAGCATTGTCAACACGACATGGCGTATCTCGTATGCGAGAACACGATTCCCCCTCGGCTCTCCTTTTTCGAGCGTGGCCCATTTGAGTCAAAGAAACACAAGGATGACTATTGTCCTCCCATTTATTTCCTCAACTCTCGTCTCTCCGTCCACGTATATTTAGCCGAGTTCAGAGATAGATTTATATATAAAAGGGCGGACTCGGCAGGAGCAGCTGCACCCAAATTGGCTACGACATTGGCCTATACACGCCGCGTTGTTGCTGTTCCTAGAAATCAAATCGAAATCATTTGTAGCATTGAATTCGGCGTAGTTGATTTGACCTGTCAGCCAACATAGAGTACAGCCATCCATTATACTCTACCAGTTGGGCCAAAAGTGACTAATAAGTCACACACATTTAAAACTCTTTTGCTTCTGGAATTTCCAACTAGAAAACGAAATGAAAAAAAGGAGGCGATATAATATAAAAACACGTCGTCCATTTAAGACAAAATAAAAAGAAAGAAAATGGAAAACGAATTTTATTTGGCATAGACTTGCAGAGCTCTAAACAACACTCGCATTTTCTTCTTTTGAGAGTCGGAAACTTTTTTGGCTCGATGCTGCTGACTCTCTTTTTCTTTTGTTTTTTCTTATTCTTTTTCCTCCGCTGGTTGCTGGTTCTGGCTGGTGGTTCAAAGTCTTCCAGCCATCTGGTTTATAGCCATAAGAGGCTCATTGCATATCCTATATACTTTGAAGTTTGCAAGATTATGCCGAACGGCCAGCCAGGAGCTAGAGAGGGACGCGCGCGAGTGATGTGTCCTTCAACTTCTTACGGCTGATTCTATTTTCCTTTTTTCTTTATTTTTTCCATTTCTTTCTCTCTCACTGGCGGACTCAAATTGAAGCTATAGTCCAAGTACGTTTTGTTTTTGTTTTCTTGCGCGCTTAGATAACGCAAACGAATCGTTTTCGCGGTGTTACTTACGCCGAGGACGGACGGCGGCGGCGCACAATGGTCCGGCACTAATTTTTTCCCTCCCCGTTTTGGCGTGGGCCATCTTCATGTGCTGCCGTTGGCTGGCCACGGGGAAAATGAAATGTCTTGTAAAACAGAAAAAATCCAAGACAAAAGCTGAGCGCCGGGTTTTATGCGTCGAATTCTCGCTAATAACTTCAAGTTAATCTACGCGATGATGATGACGCCATTTCGTTTCTCGTTATTACACCATCGAGAGACTTTTCTTTCATTCCCTTCGGTTGCCAGGTGTTTTTCTTTCTTTATTTTTTAATTTCCAAAAAGAAAAGAAAAATAAAAGAGATTCAAAACAGTTCATTTGTAAAATTAGACAAGCTGCATGGCCCGTCCGTCTGTCCGTCCTTCTGTGTGTGCTCAACTGTGGCGAGAGAATCCAGCAGCAAATTATGCATAACATATATTATATGAAAAGAGAAAGAACGAAAAGAAAAGAAAGGGACACTTTATCTACATTGTCTTCCTTATTTAGTATAGGATGTGTGCGGGGGACGTTGTTGCCGGAGAAGAAGAAGCGAAGAAGAGATGCGGCCACGGCCAGCAGCAAGGAGAGGACACCAATAATCTAACGGCCAATGAAATGGGCCCCGCCGATGTCCCGCGTCATCTCGTCGTTCCCGTCTAGGAGCTTCTCTTCGCTGTCGTTCCACTTGAAAAGAAAGAAAGAAAAAAAGGAGCAGCCGCAGCAGCAGCAGTCATTTGGCAATCAACGACCTTTTTGTGATTTTTATTCGATATTTAGAACGACGTCGACGCAACCCAGGCCCGGCCAATGTGAACACCGTCCATTTCCTATAGACTGAGAGACTCTCGCACAGCACACAAAATCCTATCCTTTTCATCAGCGGGGGGAATATCTATCCATTTCTATCTATAAATGTCTATTCCTCTTCTCATACATATCGACGCCGTCCTCGAAACGTGAAACGACGCCGAATAAAATAAAAAAGAAGAAGAAGAAGAAGAAAAAAAAACCGCACGTTCGTGAAACCTGAGCGCGCACCCATACCGTGTGTGCCTATAACATAACCCGACCGACACTGTGCTGTGCAATATCGACACTGCTGGATGCTAATGTGATGGCATAGCCTTCTCCCTTCAAAAGTGCATAGCGCCATATTATATCCCGGCAGCTTTTTTGATAGTTATTTCCTTCTTTTTCTTTTCTTTTTCTTTTTCGTTTTAAATTTCCTGCCGTGTGTGGGAAGATCCCGCGTGGCGTGGAGAGTGGGCGGAGTGTGTGACAGTTGATGGACGACACCTTATTCCATTTCTGCAACGGTGGGAAAATAAAAGAAGAACATTAGAAACATACATACCTCTTTCAGATCGAATAGAAGAGTGAAAAAAGAAAGAAAGAAATAGCGCAAAAAAATCTCTGTTTGGAATTGGAGCCAAAAGTGTCACTAAATAGGATCACCATGGAGACGGCGCTGAGGGATCTGCTGGAGCAGCAGCAGCAACAGTACCAGCAGCCACCGGAGCGCGTGACGACCGAGGCCGCCGCCGTTGACTTTCTATCGATCGCCTCATCGGCGTTTGTGATTTCGCGCAACGAGACGGGCGGCATTGGAGGAGGCAACACGAGCAGCCTCCTGCTGGCCAACAGCATCGTCGCCAACGTCAGCGGCGTCCGCCACTTGAATCCGTCCGTGCAGGTACGTCCATCATGCCGGGAGGAGAAATTAATTGGGCAACGCCGTACTACGTATATAGGATCATCGTTGTCACATAAAACTTGATTTACCATCCACCTTTCTGGGGCTGCATGCTGCTGGCCAGTTGCGTATTGCGCTCGTTTCTTTTCTATCTGGAGAAAACGGACGGGCACTCTTATTGTTTTTTTTCTGTTCCATCCCTTTGGCCATATCCCACCACCTTATCGGCAGCTATAAATTAGTGGCTGGGTGGTCGAACGGCGCTTGTCCGCGTTACCTCCGTCCGTCGGGTCGGCCATTCTGTCACCAGCAAAAGAAGCAACTCGTTCGTCTTTTTCTTTTCTCTTTTCTTTTTTTATTTTCGGGTTGTTGTTGTTGTGATATATGATTATCACGGGCAGAGAAACAACGGGACCGGGTATTACTACACTATATACGTAGAGCACTTTCAGTTGTTTTTCTCACTCCATCTGCGATGTATATAGTATAGTAGTACTTGATTTCTTGTTGGGCTTCATTTCCGTGACGGAAAACGCCAAGACTGATTGGTCGAGTCCTCCGGGGGGCAACATTGCTGGGGCTGGTGGTGGGGGGAGGGTTTTATATGCGTTGGACTAAGAAACAATGACTATGGTGTCTGTGTTGCCTTGTATAACATTAGATATATCGTGCCAGCAGCAGCAGCAGCAGCAGGGGTAGAAGGATTTTGGGAAATAGTTGTGTGCTGCTGGTGTTCTTATTTTCTAGACGGAACGTCATCCATCATGTCTATTAGACGTCATGGGAGCTGCATAGGAGAGACTATATCTGTAGGGACGCCTACTAGTACTACACTACTAGCCCAACGAAAGAGTTATTGGATTTGGAATGACAATAGACTGTTGACTAACGCTGTCACGCCTCATATATAAAATGTGGCTGCTGGACGGAATATCATATCTCTATTGGGTAAAAATGTATTCAAAATAGATGCGGGCGGGAAAAAAGAAAAAATTTTAATTTCTTATTATTAAACAGTTCTTTTATTCTTTCCTTTAAAAAAAAATATTTGAATTGTTGTTGTTGTTGTTGTGCGAAGGCGATGTTGACGGTGTTTTACTTGCTGGGCATCTCCGGCAACATAGCGGCGCTGATCATGTTGGGACGGAACGAGACGGCGCGCAACAAGCGACAGACGCTGATGCTCAAGTGTCTGGCGTGGAACGACCTGCTGGCCGTGACGGGCAGCTCCATCCAGATGCACTTGCAAATCTACATGCCCAGCCGATGGGTCCTCACGCCCTACTTCTGCGGCGTCCGCGTCTTCTGGCGCGCCTTCGGACTCGGATCTGGGGCCGTGGCGCTGGCCATGGCCGTCGAGCGATGGTTCGCTCTCACCAAACCTTTCGTCTATCAAACGGTAATCGTATAGCGATAGCAACTACAACAACAACCTATACCAAACCAAAGAGGCAGCGAGCCAAGCCGATTCCGTTTGTCTTATACGAGATTTTGACTATACGTCCAAGTCTTAAGAGTCGGCCGGCCGTCGGGCTGATATAACCACCCACTAAAAACAGAACAGCCGTTTCAATTGGACAGAGCGCCGAATAGATTATTGTATAGACGAATATTCTTCTTCTTCGAGATTATCGAAACAAGTCCGGCTAGGAATGCGCCAGCAACAACTTGAACTAGTCTCTCATCCACATCAGTAGAGAATATACCGGCCAGGGTCAAAACCCATCGGCGGCCCGCCTTGTCGGACGTAATACAGAACACACAACTGCCCCTGTTAGCTTTTGTTTTTCTTTTTTACCCACCGGGATATTCAGTCGCAAATCCATATTTAGGCCTGGCCGGGACCCCCATAATAGGTCCGTGTTTTCGTCCTGTTTTACAAACTGTGTGTGGGTCTTATCCGGTTCGATATGAATATCCACTATACACGCACGAGCGTAGTTTTTCTATTTAAAAAGAAAAGAAAATCGAAAGTCTTTTCCATTCATCAAGGGAAACGGCCCGGCTCCTGCTGGTCCTTGAACGTTCTCTAAAACCCACAGTCGTAGTAGTACATAGTAGATTAGTAGCTCAATATAATGCACTCACCAAAGTGTGTAGTGCGTAGACTCGATCTTGAAAAAAGTTTAGTTTTTTGATTTTATAAGGGCTTTTTGAATTTATTTCTTTTAAAAAAAAGAAAGAAAAGAAAACTGACAGCCAAAAGAAAGAAAAAGTCAAATTATTTATTCCGCCAGAGTCAACTTTTGGCTCAATGCCGTCCGCGTCTATAAAACGTATCACCTACATTTATTTCTCTCGTTTTTTTTCAAAAAAAAAGCGCGCGGGTATATCGAAAATATAGTACTTGGGGATATTTCGTACTTCATTATCTTCCGGCGGGGAAAGATCATCCGAGATATCGATCCCCTCTCCTCTTTTCGGCATCAGCAGCCTTTTGGGGATACATGCACCATTATGCAATCAGCATAATAATATATCGCAGCAGTTGCCGGGCCGCGCAAAAAGAGAGAAGAAGAAGAAGGAAAAGTTCGCAAAGAGTATTTTATTTCGGAACATAGACACACACACAAGATGAAGAACTTTTTGAGCGCAGGAAACAATATAACATGTGGCGAGGGTCTTTGTCCAACTTCTTGGGTTGTCAATGAGTCGAGTTGGCCGAAAACATGGCCGAGTATCCATGCTGAACACACACACACAGAGTAAGAGTAGTGTGTGTGTCTAGTCAACATTGTTGTAAACAAGCAGTTTAGAAAAGTGTAGGACACGCGGAAATCGATTGGTATTCAATGCGGGCGCTGTGCACAGCTGGACGCTGCCTAATGGATATGACGCCCGCTATATCCATGTACAACTGACTGGCTGCGTTATTCTATACCATGTTTAATCGCCAAACGATATGTTAAGCAGCTGGATATTTTATATTCACTTATCTTATACATACCAACAACAACAAAAAAATATAATAATAATAAAAAAAAAGACTTTGATTCATTTTAAAAGAAAAAGTAAAGAACTAAATTACAAGAATCAAAAGAGAAATACAATTTATTTTTTTTGCCATTCTTTATTCTTGAGAAATTATAATTATATAATGTTGTCCCTTTTCACATTTCTTTTATTTTCTGAAAAAAAAATAAAATAAAAAACGAAAACAAAAAAACAAAAACAACAAAAAAACAAAACAAAAATATTTGCAGAAAGTGACATATCGCCGAATTCAGAGCTCAATCTTCGGATTGTGGATTCTGGTCACGATACTGTCCTGTTTGCCGTTTTTCGGTTTCGGTCTCTACTACGACACGTCCCAGGTCGGATACAAGCGCTGCTCCAGGTAAGACAAACTCCAAAAATAAAAATAAAAAATACAAACCAATTTCCCAATCAGAAATAACACAAGAAAAACCGGACGAAATCAAAATAATAAAGTCGGCATTCAAATTTCCCGCCAATGATTAATCACCTTTTCCATACATGTTTCATTTTTTCGATTGCAGGTACCGGTTTGGCACGACTCCCGACGATATTGCCTACGCCTACATTTGGTTCGGTTTCGGTGCGATTCTATTTCACCTTACATAACTACTACATTTAATTAGAAATCCAATTTCACCTTGAAATCGATTTTCTGTTTTTCTCAAGTTTAAATTATGCGCCTTGTTTCTTTTTTGGTTTATTTGAATTTTAAAAACTTTCGACTGACATTTGGCGCGGTCGTTGGAGCGATTAGGTCTGACCATGTGCGTGCTGATTGTTGCGTGCAACTTGGGCGTGATCGAGGCCCTTTACCAGATGAACCGGCGGAGTGGAAACCGGCGGCTGACTCGCTACCCGGCGGAATTGTCGTCGTCGTCGGTGACGGCGGCCGTGAGCCAGCAGCATCTGCCGCTGCGGGACAAGCAGAGCCGGCGGTTGTCCTTCTCGGCCAGGCGGAGCATCGAGCTGGACAACAACAGTTCCTTCTCAAACAGCTCGACCAGCCGCCACCACCTGAGCGTCAGACAGCGCGACTCGTCCGGGAGCTCGTCCGCCTCCCGGCGCCACCACCGCCACCACGATCCCAGCAACCAGACGCAGGAGGAAATTAAATTCGCCCGTCTCATGGCCGTCCTCTGCATCTTCTACGTCCTCTGCTGGATCCCGCAACTAGTAAGATCCCATCTCTTGCGCCTACACATATCAATATCGATTCCATTCCCATTTTCGGCTGCGGATCGTCGAATGTTCCAGACATTCAAATGGGACCCATAAAAACATTTGTGAGCATCGTCACATGCAGAAGCTACAGAGGCGATGAGCGGGCGGGAGTAATTTCAAGCTAAACGAATCAATTCGAAATCAAATAAAATGTTGAACGACAAGACCCACAGCAGCAGGCCTTGCCAATCTTGATCTCGAAAAGAAAAAAAGAAATTTCCCAAAAAGCTGCTCGCCCTTGTACATCAGTTTGCTGTTTAGATCGTGGAGCAAAGCCTTTTAGTCGAATGTTACGTAAGGCGGGTGGGGTTGGGAGGAAATCGGGCGGTTTAATATGAAAAAAAAAGAGATAAGAATTTAACGAGGCCGAACAGCAGAGAGGACAAGACACTCCGTCGTCGTCGTTTGAGGGCCGCCCGCGACATGGCAAACAAATAAAAGGATCGTTCAGTAATTTATTACTCTTTTTTTTCTCTTTCGGTCTTTCATTGCGAGTTGACAGGGCGCGCCCGGCATTTCTATACATATTCAAATCGGCTATTTAGTCGTCGAGTCGCATCTAAAAGGGAAATTGTATCAATTTGAGGCCAACTGTTGAGGCCCCGTGTCACCCAGATAGTAGAGGAGAGACCATGACCACCACCACCACTCTACCAGGATCCCGCGCCGAGTGCTCACAAGGTTGAAACCTTCAGGATAAAAGGGTATATATAGTATAGTACAGATAGTCGTTTGTGTGTTTTAATGTATGCGCACATCAATGACCTTTGGCTCTGCTGCTGCTGGATTCTGACCGGCTTTTTTTATTTGTCTCCCGCTCCGTGTGATCATCGCCATGAAATTGAAAGAGCTAGAGAGACTTTTTCTTCGTGCGCTGTGTGTTATCCAAGTCTGTCTTATTATTTATGGTCGAAAAAGTCAACGAGCGGGTCGCGTCTTTCTTTTCTTTTTTCTTGAAAGAAAAACTGAAAAAGAAATTTCGTTCCGCATCGGCTATTTGTCGCCGAGTGATATATTTAATTGATTTTCAATGTAACCATCGTGAAAGCTTCGCAGTCGTATCGGATGTCCGGCCCCGTCGTGATGGCAGCGAGCCGCCCGCTGAACCAGCAGCAATATATATAGGATACACATACATACACTATAGTATACATTTTTATCTTTATAACATGTTATGTGTGTGCCGCGTGTCTGCCAGACTCTGCAGCTTATTTCGTTTTTGTTTAGGGGTTATTTGGTTTGGTTTGGTTTAAAGCGCGGGGAGTAGTTTAGTTATTTTGGGAGGTTTTCCTTCTTTTTTCCCCTCTAGAGCTTGTCTCCCGTGTGCCAGAGATTGCCGTATATCACTTCACCCGATGTCAAGCGCACTAAACTTCGCGATTGAATAACACAGTTGGCCCAAGGCGAGCGTGACAGTCATCTCTTACTTCTTCCTTTTTTTTTCTTTCACGAAATCCATTTTAATATTGTAAATGGCGGTAGGAGGGAGCTAAGCCATGCCATAATCGGAAATCGGCCAACTAACCCATACCAGACGACTGCTGCTGTTGGTTAACATCAGTTTGCGTTTGTTGACGTGGATGTTGGATGAAAGCGCTCGACAAAAGGATTACACGAGTCGAGGAGGTTCAAACTTCAATCAAGTTGCCATTGAAATTGCACACCGCACGGTTTCTTCTTCTTCTCTTTCAAAAGGATCATAGAATAATTTAGCGAGTCATATATAGAATGATGGCCAAAGACCCTCCCGTCCATAATTCCATTTATTTTTCTTTTCTATGGCCCGACCTGTCAAAATTTGTTTTTCGCAATTTTTGTTTTTTTGTTTTCTTCTCTTAAATGTTTCGCAAATTCTTCGAGATAGTGGCGGCGGGCGTGCATATACGGAGCGTCTAACATACAATCGGAAAACAAGCATATACCAATTTTTTGTTATTTTCCATTGGCGCGCACGCGGGAGTAGAGCCGGCGATAGGAGCGCTTCGTGTGGCATTCAAATTGACGGCGATCGTTATTAGAGGCGGACAAGAATGGCCATGTTGCATGAGCATCTTCTCTGCCTAGACATTCGATACACACCGTATAGAGGGGAGAGTGTCGGTTTGGTCTGTTGTGTCTTGTAGGTACGGCGGCCGGCGTACAGAATAAATTCGGCTCACCAAAAACGTCCGATGCGCGCACACTAGAGTGTGATAAAGGGCCGTCTAATGCTATAAATCGACTGGCCACAACAAGCGAGCCCAACGTTTTTATATAATCAAACCCAATCTTCTTCTTTTTTATCTTCAAATTCAAATTCAATAAAGAAGAAGAACGAAACAAAAAAACAAAATTTCGAAATTTGTTGAACACGAAAACGCATTCTTTTCTTCTTTCTTTTTTTTTATCCCGACGCGTGTGTGTAAATCAAATAGGTGGCCATTCCGATGGGTTTGGCCAATCCGAGCAACCAGGAGCGGGTCTTCTTTCGAGTGGCCGACGTCTGCATCGCCCTCAACTTTGTGCTGGATCCTTTCATCTACGTCCTGTTGAGGGGCCAGTGTGGGCGCAGTTGTTGCTGCCGGGCCTGCAGCCCGTCCCGCTGCTGCTGGCCGTGCTGCCGCAAGATGAATCGCCAAGAAACGTCGTTCGCATCCCAATTGGCCAAGGACGACGACGCCAAATTGGCAGGTAAAAATCAGCCCGGCCTGCCCACCTATTATCTATCCCTGTAACTACTAGGCCTACTACTACCGGCCACTAGACCAGCACCATAGGCCATATATGAGGCCACTAATGCCCGTTTGGCCCGTTTAAGGTCATGTAGCGATATGTATACCAGGGCGCGGACACAAACGCCAGCTACTTGTTATAAGCTTCTTCTTCTTTTCTCGTCTATTGTTTTTTAAATTTATGATGATTTCTTTTTCTCTTCTTTCTCCTCTTTCCCTCCTATATACCACCTTGCGTGTGTGTGTGTTGGGGATTTTTCTTCTTCTCTTAGTCGGCGACCTTGCCTTTGGAATGCAGACTCAAGAGACGACAGCCGTGCCGGATCGAGATTACGTTCCGCTCAAAACTCTGCTGGCCAACAACGAGAATGGCCTCCTCATGCCCGCAGTCAATAACAGCAAAGAACACCCGGTCTGAAATCATCCGACGAAACCAACAACCGCAAAAAAACAAAACAAACCATCGTCTAGATATTATTATTATATATATACATACCGTAATACATATATACAACAAACGATGTAATTGAGAAGCTACAATTAGCGGGTGCTTGTGTTGTGTGTGTGCGCGCGATCTGGCGTGTCTATATAACGACGGACTGCTGACGGATGAGACGACACAAACAAAAAATTATGTGCGGATCAAAATGATGCCCGTTTTTTTGTTGTTGTTATTTAAAAAAAAATTGTACTACACTTTTTGTGTGCTGGGCTTTTTTCCCATCACATTTTTTTTCATTTTGTTATTAACTCCTATTGGGTTTCTTGTTTATATTTCGCTGGAAGAAGAAAGAAAAAAATCCGTCTGTAAACAAATGGTCGCCAAAACTTATCCCACAATCTACTCTTTTTGGTACCTCTCTCTCCAAAACAATCCCCAAGTGTGTACGTATAACGTTTGTCGTTTACTCGTGTGTGTTTGTACTATACTTTGCTGTAGTTTTTACGCCTCGAAAACAAAACAAAAAAAGAAAAGAAAAAAGGAAAAAAATAACGAACAATGTTCAACCCGAAAAAAGTCGTAAATAAATCCCTCCCCAACAAGCGCATACATCTATACATAACATACAATATGTACAAGTTGCATCTATACTATCTATCGTGAGAGTTTGAAAGGGAATAACGAACAACAGATGCAAAAAAAAAGAACATGTCCGGTCGCAATTATTTGCCTAAATTATTGCACAACGCTGCAGCAGCATAAAAAGAAGGAAAGTGTCTTTTCTATTTTCCGACGGATAAGTTATTTGACCGAGTCCGGTAAAAAATAAATTACGACGTTTACTTTCATTAAAAAAGAAAAAAGTTTAGACATACGGGCTCTGCTCTCTCTATATATTCTGTCGATGAGTGTAACTGAAAGTCGCGTTGTTCTGTGCACAGGCGCGTGGGATTTTCATTTGAATTGACCAAGTTGATGGATGGATTGATGCTCCTAGCTCGTCATGATTTAAGTCCAACGGCCAGCACTGACAGCCTCCATAGACTTGAATGGAACTCTTTCACCCACCTAACGAATTTTTCACCATAATTGACGACGTAGCGAAGCCAGCCATAAGCCAAACAGGGTAAGTGCCGTTTCTAACAATACAAAACTGTCGGAGTTTTTTTTATTGATTTTTATTGATTATTCGCTTTAAAACAGATTCTTTTTTATAATGTGAAACAATATACCTACATCTATTTTCTCGGTTGTTAACTTTGTCCACCTAAAAACAAAACAAAAAAAATATTTATCACTGGTTATGAATAATGTTCTAAATGGATGAAATTTAATTTTAGTCTTTAGCAAGTTAATTTATTTCAGGTATGGTATGTAACCTTCCGTTGAGTGCAGCTTCTAGTCTGTTCTGTCTGTTCATCGGATCGAAAAGTTTTGAATCTCGCAGCAAGATTATTAAAATAATTCTAATCTCATATAAAATTTAATTAGATTTGAATTACATGTACGTATCAACAAGATATATACAGACGTAGGCCAAGCCATTTTGCAAGATATAAACCTAGACACGCTTATAGACAGCGACAAATGGTTAATATAGTTGATACAATAAAAGCTCATGTTTGGAAATCCCCTAAATATTTGTATCTCATTTGACCATTTGAAAATAGTTGCGTGTATGCAGTGTTAAAAAAAGGAAACAAAAAAAAAAAAAAAAAAAAAAATAGATAGAAGCAAACGACATAGCAAACGACATATTTCTTTTGGAAGCTCTCATGTATTGGCCTTAAATTAAACCGGCCTTCATATTTCGTGAAACCATATTTCTATAGGTCTAAAAAGATAAAACTTTCTGCTGGCTTCCGCAAGGAACGCGGTGGAGAGTAGAGAAGACATCGTTGTGTCCCAAAATAAAGAAGACGAAGAAGTGGAGGATGTTTTAAGTGACAATGATAGTGCTGTTGATTCCGAGGATGATTAATTTTAGCCTAATTATGTTGCTTTTATTGCTAATTATTTATATGTGAGCCTATGAAAAAAATAACCAAGAAAAACTCCAGGCTCGCGTGACTACGACTACCCCACCGTCGCCACCATACCTCCCACCATATTTAACCATATTATTTCTCGGTAATATTATTAGCTAAGGAGATATGTAGACAATATAAGCTCCCACAGCAGCTCCCAACAAAACAAACGGTTTGACACCGTGATAAACACTATCACGTAGATATCTTTTTGAATTAAGCGCCCAGGATACAGTGTACAGTGTTGCCGGTATCCACAAAGGAGTAAAATTACGTGAAATTCCGTTACACACCGCCGTCTGGTGCCCCAAGGACTCAGATATCGACGTGTGTAATCTGGGATTATAATAAATCAGATGTTTCTCTATATTTTAATGTAAAAATTGTATTTTCTAAACAAAGTTGAAAAAAATTACGGTTTTATTAATTTTTAAGATGATCTGTTGGTATTATAGTCCCGTAATTTGACGTCTGTCATGCGGGATTATTGATCAACATAATGTTAGCTTGCTTCCTAGAGATAATTTGGGCTTGCTAAACAAAGTTGATTTTTTTACGGTTCCCGCTGACCTCGGGATCCAATCACGCTTGAACGCCCCGGCGAGTAGACAGACGTGGCTTTTCTTGTGTCTCATCCCTCTTTCTCTAACCATATTTCAGCCTGAAACCTTTTGCGAAATTATAATCATTTTTTTGTTGCTGAGCTCCCAGACTATGAAGGTCTACCCTCTTTTATTGGTAATTACAATATCGAAATTGCGGAATATTCCCGGTGATTCGATGCGTAAAACGTTCCCGTAACTAACCACTGCTATGAACCTCAAATCTCTCGGACTTACCCTTAACCTAAATTTAATCACGACCACTAGATGTCATTAAGTATTTTATGTTTTGTTTCCTATACCAGCCGATAGAGAGTTGAGGCGGAGGCAGGTAGACTCACCAAGTCTAGCAAAGTTTCCACTTCTTTGCGATACGCCAAGCCGAGAGGGCAGCTTAGAGGCTTTGATAATTCAAAGCTCCCTCTAACTCAAAGCAAACCTCCAACTATAAAACAGCTAGCTATCCCTTGCAAGAATTGTTAGCGGAAATGTATATTTTTTAATCTTCTTATTTCTTCTTATTTCTACTTAATTCTACTCTCATATCCTTTCGTGGTGTGATCCTAACATCACATAACTTAATCATCCAAGGCTTAAAGGGTAGGACATGCTTGGGATAGGTTGGCGCAAATAAGTTTTGGGTTGGCTTTTGGAAACCAGAGTTGCTTTTAAAAACCGGTTGATTCGAACACTTTGAACAGATTTAACATTTTGACATATGAGACAGATTTTGACATTATTGAGAGTGATTTTTTTGTTTAGTATCCATTGTGTCAAATGTTTTTTTGGCATTTATCAAAATTCGGATACTTTTTCATTTTAATGGTAGTTTTTCACGTAAAATACTCCAATTGCTCGAGCTCGATCTTGAGGTTCTCGAGTAGGCAAGCCACAATTTTGCGCTATTTGGTGGCCGCGTACTTTTCTTTTTTTTTTGGCAACAAGGTTGGACAAGTGCGCCCTCGGAGAAACGATAGGTTATAATATTCTCTATAAAATACTGAAAATATGAGCAGCAATGATGTTAATTTAGGATTTAAAAAGTAATGTGATACTTGATTTTCCAAGGATAGTAAGTTAAAGGATTCCATTCGTCATGTTGAGACTAAGGGGAAGTCAAAGATGATGGCAAAATGATGCAAAACATATGGAAAAAGTTTTCTCTTATTCCAACGATTCTTACTCTCAAAAATTATGAAGGAAACAAGAAATTGTCGATATAAAAGTTTTTTTATCATCACATTTTTATAACTGTTTCGTTGTTATTCCACAAATTCTTCTTAATAAAAAATTTCTTCGCAAATTTTTATTTTTTCCATCATAAATTCGTAACCAAACGGATCCTAGACGTTCTGTCCCGGATCATCTGTCCCAGACGTTCTGTCGCATCTTTAACACTCATCCCCTGAAAACAAAACACACATTGTAGGATTTCAGTGCAATGTCAATGTTTAAAACTAATAATTTACCATTTTCCTGTCCAACATTCCATATTGAACGGGTGTTCTGGAAGAATCTTGATTACCAGAAGAATTCTCCAGATACAGTTTTTCGCTCACTATTTGAATGTGGGCTTGTTGTTGGATTTCATGGGGGCTCTCAATTCCAAAGCTTATTTTAGCTCTGTTAATGAGAATGAATACAGTGATTATTAATGATTATGGACAATTAGTCCTTAACTTTATTTTATTTTAAGGAAAAAGAATCTTACATCTTTCTGATCACATCAGTTTCTCGATACTGTTCTTTTACCATTGTTTCTACCTTATTTCTACGGTATACGAGGGGTTTTTAGAACGACTATTGTAAAAACACGTGTAATTTTACACGATAAAGGAATGTGTTAAAAAATGTTGAAGACGCTGTTTGCCTTGCAACTTGCAGCACCAAGCCAGCAACCGCCAAGGCGCCAACGAGCAACTGACCGTTTGACCAATTTGAGCAGCTACTGTTTTTCTTTGAAAAGTGGCGCTAAAAATCAAAACAACTACTCAATTTTGAAGTTTGGCGTCAGCCACCTGGCGTCAAACATTGAAGCCTGCCACAAATTACAAACGGCCAACTTTTTCAAAAAAAGATGAAGGACGTGATAGTAGAAAATCTGGATGAAATCCGTTTAAAGCAGTTTCTCGTAATTAGCTTCCACCAAGGATGACCTTTCCTTCTAAAGAACCAAATTATGAAATCTTCCTTCTACCTTGTTACTCTTCCATTATACTGTACCTACACTAGATGCTTTTAAGCAAGTTTCGTTCTTACCCCTACTTTTCAGCCCGAGATACATACCAAAATATAAAATTTGTTTCTTTGGTTGCTACATTGAATTACTCATGCTTTAGCTCATTTTTTCACTAAACCACAACAAAAAAAGACACAAGAAAAAAATAAAATTTGAGAAAAAATTATCCAGAAGACTTGTCTCCACCACGACAACTCTTCATGAAGGCAAAACTAACTGAAGCTGGTAAACATAGTCGCAGCCTTCGAAGAACAGTCTTTCACCCACTACTCCCACCATAAAACACCCCCGCAGCACCTCACAATCGTGGGAATTGAGAAGACAAAAACGTCTTCCAGTCGCAGTCTTCCAAGAAAGAGTCTTCCACCCACTACTCCCACCATAAACAACCCCCCCGCAGCACCTCCCAATCGTGGGAATTGAGAGAATGAGTAACGCTCGCACCGCAATGGTGGAGTGAGGGGGGGGGGGATTGATTGGATGGGAAAATCAAACAGTCGTCAATTCAATAATCTCTCGGACCAGTTCGAAACGAAATTCCACGACCAAATATAGGATGAAAAATTCATTTTTATTAAAACAAAAATGAAATTAACTAAAAAAAATAGATTAAATTTCAAAACACCAAGAAAAATGTTTCACCTGGAATGTGAGAAAGCAGTACGAGCCCGACGATTTGACGCTAATGAATTTCGTGAGGTACTCGAAACTATCAATTTAAAAAAATCATAATGAATACAAACATTACCTTTTATGGCAAACTTAAAATGTTTTCTTTGCTTTGTCACACGAGATGGGTCCCTCATAAATTCAATCCACCTACGATATGTCGTAGAGCCAATGACATTTTCCACCTCAGGTTCCTTCTTCGAGTTTTATGCAGGGGTTTCTTACAAAATTAGATGTTTCACAATGTGTTTCATCAATGTTTCATCAATATCTGCGTCATAAGCTGCATCACCATCTGAAATTCAAAAAATTTAATTTACACTCTTCTTAGTTTTAGTTTAAAACTAATTAATGTTTGTTTGGCTTTTTTTCACTTCGGCTTTTTTTTCTCTTACCAGACAAATGAGATTGGCACTCTTTTTCTTCTTGGACACAGCCTGTTTTCTCAAATTCTGGCAACTTGGCGTCACCTATAATTTATAATCAGGTATTAAATAGTTATATTAATTGAAATAATAACATTTTAATAACAGTTTTCCTACGTGAGTGTTCAGGTTCCAAATCCTCCACTTCAGGATCGTAGTCTGGTATTATCCTATCTTCTTTAAATTTTAGGTATGTAATTATCAATTAGGTAGATTCATTTGTATATGTATTACTTACTGTAGTAATCCAGCTGAAATTCTTCTTCTTTACTTTCTCGTTCAAAGGAGAGAAATGGATTGTCTAGTTCTCTGGCTGCGGTAAAATTTTATGAAGAAGGCTTTCGTTTAGCTCGAAGATCGGTGAATTTTTAACAGTTATCCAGCAAAATTGATAATGAAACATCGGTATTTTGTTTAATTGGTGACAGTTGAAAAAAAAAATCATCTGGCAACGGCGTTGCCTTCCGTTTTGCCGGGAAGACTGAGCAGACGACGTCAGCTGTTAAAGTTGATACAAAAAAGTTTACAAAGGCTAACCAAATAACCAATTTCAAAGTTTAATCCGAACGACCTAATAAGTATAAATATCGGTTAAATAAAAGATTATTTAAAAAAAAAATAATTCAAAAGTGACTAAAGCGGAAATTCAGTGAGTGGATGTAGGATTGGCCACTTCACGTGAAGTTAAAGGTCGTGAAAACCCTCGGACCAAAAAATAGAAAAAATTCGAAGATACTGATTGAGATCAGATTGGGAATCAGAAGAATGACTTCGAATGGAACTATTAGTGTCTGTGAAATAGTGGCTTCTACTTCTAAAACATCATCCCGTGTGGCTGGTAGAGCAGTGCCGGAACCGGAAGCGGGCGAGTTTCCCCTGTTAAAAACTACTCAACAAGCGCATCAGGTACAATCCTATTTATCCCATCTCTCTCTGCATATTTTTTTCAATCTTGTTAATTTCTTTGTCGATGACAGGTCAGCGAGAGTGAGGTTTGCTCAGAGCCGCCGTACATGTTTCGCCCCGTCCAAAATCCTGACGATGAAGAAGTGTAGGGCTAGGGCCGTGTTCGCACACGAACACGCACGAAATTGGTATACTTACTGTACTTCAGTTGTCTGATGTAGACCGAACAAGCCTGCTTGAACTGTTTTCTTTCCTTTTCATTTTTTCCTTCTCTGTCGTCTTTTGCGATAAGTATGGGGGTACAGAACGCGCGGAATCGACCCAAACAAGACAGCTGTAACAACAGCCCGGAACCGTAGAGCAACGAGCAGCGAAGTCACCGCAAGTCGCCCAGCTCGGCCAGCAACTGTTCGTCATCGTCTTCTTCGGTCGTGCATGAGAAGGTGCGTCATCTTCCTCACTTTTTTTAATTCGCGTTGGCTTCTTGATTGTCTTCATTGAATTGATTGACTCTTGTCACAGGATAAAGGCAATAACGGCAACAAAGCCAAGTTGATGGTGGGAAGTCCGAGCAAAGGGCACAAGAGACGCCAGTCACGCCACGGAAGAGGAGGAGCTGGTGGGGACACTGCTGGTGGGGGAATCGGTGGTGAAGTGCCTGGCCCAGATGGCGAGCAGGCCGGCAACGGCAACGAAGATGAGCGTGGCCAACCCCGCCAGAAGAAGAAGAAGAACGACGCCAATTCTAAGGTGAGTCTATCGATTGAGCCTCTCGCTACTTATTGGTTTAAAATTTAAACAAATGATTTGATTTTCCAAATCATTTTGCCACAGAGTCCGTCCGAGAGCGTCTCGAGCGAAAGCAGCTCACTGGAGGATAATGGCATGAATCATAGCCTACTCTATATAGGAAGCCGAAAGGAAGGATATCTCTCGCGTGTTGGAAAAGTGAAGCCTACTTTGCTCACCTTTCCTCCGATTTCGCATCTTCCAAGTGGACCCAGGGGGGCCATCTGGTGAGCGAAATAATGACACGCCCTCCGAAATTTCGAATGTTATGGTTTGGGGAGATTACCCTGTAATTTATGAAGGCTCCATTAATATGTTGCCGTGAGGGATTTCATGACACTGTTACATGGAACGGTGTACATTATTGTTTAGTGAATGGCCCTTCGTAGCCTCCATCTTTCAATCTGATTCCATTCCTTCGCGAATGAAATCATATCGATAGAAACGTAAACAAATCCGTGTTTTCAAATATCGCCACTAGACGATAAATTGGCTCCCGTGGGTCCACTTTGGGCGGAGCCAAATAAGAGGAAGGGAACCCAAATTGGCTTCCAAAAAAAGGCCAAACCTTTCGGCTTCCTATATAGAGTAGGCTATGCATGAATGGATTGGACGGTGAAGTCGATCAAGATCTCGAACTGAGCGAAGCTCGTAGCGCTGGTTCTGGATCCGCTGGCGGTGGCTCCCGAACCTCATCTCCAGAAATGCCGGCCAGCAAGAGCACCGATGCAAATGCGCCAGCCATTGCCGAGCAAGTGGTTGCACCCAACGAGTCCTCGTCCGCCAATCCTATTGCTACTTTGAAAAACGCTTCTTCCGCCATTTCTGCCTCAGCTACCAGTGCCATGCTAGCCAATGGAGTGGCATCCAGCGATGGGGCACCAGACGAAAAGGAGAGGAGCGACTCTCCTAGTCCCCTACTCACATTGGCTGGCCCTCGCCCAGGAAGCTTCGAGGCCATGAAACCCAACCAATCCGAGGATCTGCCACCCATGGTCAAACTGGAACCGGATTTCAACCCGGCCACCACCGGTTCGACAGCGAACGAAGATATGAAAAGTCGTCCGGCAGCGCTGTTGTCGCCCACTTTATTGCAAGACAAGGCAGTGACTCATGGGGCTATTTATGGGGGCAACAAGATACTCACGCCGGCCTGGCTGGGCAAAGAAGACATGTCGCTCTCTTCGGGTTTCGGTGGCCCTTCCTCGCCCGAACTTCCGTCACCTACCACGTCGTCCTCGTCTTTCCCACCTCCACTGGACATGTCGATCGACAGTGCCAACGGAGCCCTCAGGGATGCCAATAGCAGCGGCCCGCCAGGGTCTGATCTGCACTCGTCGCCTGTCATGGTGCCGCCGGCTCATTCCGGCTTCATTCGACCCTACGCTCCGCTGGAATCCACCTCAGTTATGGTCGACGCGGTCCCTTATTCGATGGCCTCGGCCGCCCCTACGACGACAGCTAATCATCCGACTATTGCTCCTGCATTGGGACGGTTGAACCTGAACCCGTTGCCCATGTCGGCCCCGCGTGACATGCCCGAACAGAGCGACCCGCAAAACTTGAAAATCAAACAGGAGATGGTGGACCCGTCCGCAGTTTCGGCTTCTGCTTCACCGGCTGTTTCTGCTGCCTCGTTGCGGGACATGTCTTCCATTCCACGAGATGGATCAATGCCATCCGTGGGAAGTGGATTTGCATCTTATCCCCCCAGCGTCCCAATGGCCTCTCTGATGGAGCCCAAGCGCGAACCTGGACTTGCTCATCCGCACCCGACAGCCTCTCCTCGGCTGGAGAAATCGTCGAGTGGGAGCGGCAAGAGTGATTTGCGGTTTGACAAGCGGTCAAGTTTCCAGCAAGGGTATATATTTACAAGTAAATATCCATTCAAGCATTATCTGACCGCTAGATGTGCTGTGTACCGGCCAGGTTTAAAGAAGGGGATTACGTGTAAAAAGTTACACTAAGGGGCATATAGCTCGAAAGCCGGCCTAGAAGTTAAGTAGGTAGGTAGGTAGGCCATCGCTTAACTAACCCCAGGCTTGCGACTGTCTCCAAGTATGTCCACTGGCTCCCACTGTATGAGTTCATTTTGCGATTTCTGTTAACTCTGTACAGGAGCCTGTCATTTTTTACCCAGACCGGACCCAAAACCTACAAAAAATTGACTTCCCGATCACTTTGATAACTATTAAACTACAGAACTGAAAGTATTCAGGGGGTGATATAGGAATAACAATTTAGCGCAATTAAGTAAAAAAATAAACACATATGTGCATTAGAGAGTTGGAATAAAACGGGAAAAATAAAACTGTCCACTATAGGTCTGATTTACTCTACTTTCTTAAAGAAAACTGTTTTCTTGGTTTTCCGGTTTCGGAATTCTTGGATTCTGTTACTGTACAATAAGAATAAATTTATTGTTCCCTTAGCTTTCTGACATTGAATTCTCCAGAATTTTTGGCTGGACTTGCTTTTTTCGACTCTGTCCTCTCTAGCTTTTTTGGCCTTTTTTCGTTTATTAATTTAAACCTTCTTCCTCTTTTCTCTCTTCGTCTGCTAATTCAAATAATTTATTAAAAGAAATTACTATTTGGAGGTGTTTGAAGTTAAAAATACCAAATTCGATTCCTTGATAGGTGTCTTCAGTTTCTATCACTTCTTTCTCTTCTGGCACTGAAACTTTGCCCAAATCATCTACGTCATTTCCTGACAAACCGTCATGCGACTTCGTCCTCATCATCTACAGAGACTTCGTCCTCTTCATCTGCAGATTTCACCCTCTTCTTCTACAGAGACTTCGTCCTCATCATCTACAGAGACTAAGTCCACTATCGACGAATTTCGTAAAACAAAATTCAAATGAAACGTTATGTCTTCCCAACTAGCACCAAACAAACTATAAACGCATTAGGAAACAGTGACTTATGCAGCTCAATGCAGGTTAGAGATCTGGGAAGGGCTTGTATAATTATTCGATCATAATTCTCGATGAAGAAGGAACATAATCTCCTTTTGTAGAAAATCATGATTTTCACTTACTTTACCACATAAAAGTTGTACACATATTAGAAAATTCCGACGGGCCAACTCAGGAGGAAAGAATTTGAATCGAAGTAAATGAAACACAAAAAAAGGAATTAGACAATGACACGAGCCTTCTGGCTTTGCATCGTAGGCGTGACGAACTTAGTCTTTCTCATCTTGTAGGCTTTTTTTCTTCCTTTGGGGGTCTGCGTCTTCCCCTTATTAAAAAAATGACATTAATTTTTATTTACTTCATTCTTACAGGTAAACTTACCTTTCAATTCACCATCCTTACTTTCCTCATCAGGAACGGCTTCTTCTGGAAGATCCATTTGAGGTTTTTGAACTTCACTTTCAGAATTTATAAGTACCAAAACAGACGCAGGGATATTTTCAGCACGCCGCTATGTAATGAAACAAAAAACAATTTTCGATAAGGGATTACATTGATTGAAGTATACTAGCATCATGCATAATAGATGTGTACTTCTCCTTTAGTGTCTTTCAAACGGACACCACGTTTCCGTGCTGACCGATAGGTTCTCCTGAGTCCTTAACACCAAGAATAAGATTTCGTCATATTTCAATCGCACTTTCATTTTTTGGTGAGTAAGACGGTACTTTTCAAGTAATGTCAGTCCACAACTTTTGTTATATCTTTTCTGCATTTTCTCCTGTTTCTCTTTTTTTTTGCTTTTTTCAAATTCTTTTTTCTCTGCTTTATTGTCCTTTTTTCATCAACATCAGCAAGATTCCCCAAATTAATTAACTGTCGTCTAGACAAATCCCTTAATCTATCAAATGTCCATGCAGTCCAGTAAGTTTCGCCACGAGACCCTTACGTCCAAGATAGAAATTCCGTCATCTTCCAATTGGATAAGAGACGTGATTTTCAGTAACATTAGTCCACAAGTGAGTAGTACTGTCAGTGCACGAGTCCCCCTTTTTTTGGAAACGTTATCCATTTATTATTTCCATTACCGTCTGCATTTTCTTCTTAATTTTCCTTAAGCTCTTGTTTCTCCATTTTCTTTTCTCGTTTTATATCCTTTTTTCTCCGTATGTTTTTTTTTCATTTCACCTCATCAATGTCAGCCAGATTGCCATCTATAAGTAACTAAATTCAGCTTTTGTCTAACACGATGTTCATTTTACTCTTTACCATTCTGAATTCTTCAGAAACACCTAGACATTGTTCGATTTCCTCCTTGAACTCATCTTCATACTTGCCTCTATCTTTCTCGCGGACACCTTTATCAAAAATTAACATTTATTCATATCTTTGTCATTGACACAAATGAATATAAACAATATCCTCTCTCACCTCACAGACTTTATCTTCGTCCTGAGCTTCCCTCTGTGACTATCATATTCAACTTGTGGATCGCCATCATCTGCAATTAAAGGCAAGTTTAATGTAGATGGCTTTTATTTCCATTGATTTGCCTGAAACGGCTGTTCACACTCTTTCATGTAACTCCTCGCGTAAGAGTCTCACAACTAAAAAAATGTAAATATGGCAAAATATTACTATGTTTTCACTGAATAATTTTATTGTTTTATGGTAAGTAGTGGCACATATAGCTCCCTTCTGCCAAATATTGAAGAAATGTATTGGTCAATTTATTTATTTTTTAAAAATTCTATTCAAAAATGAAGTGTCCAAATGATTGCGATTGCTTTTCGAAATTCTCACTCGAGTCAGACCAGTCAGAATCGCAGCACTTCATAAATTGGTGATGATGGCCATAATTTCTAGTGATGAATACAAAAAGATGCCGAATGAATGGATGAAGAAAATTTTATCTGAACGTAAAAGATCATTTTTTCTGAGATATGGCAGGAAGAAGTTGATTTGAGATTTTATTGCCCTTAACTCCAATTAGTGTTTATCTTGATTAATGAAATAATAAACAGCAAAAAAAAAATTTTTTTGGGTCTCCAAATGCTTTGGAATGTAAGAGGGGTTATCTTTTGTGGAAAGGGGTTACAAGTGGGAGGGGGTACAAAAATTTGGCTTACGTCATTTATGGACGGCCTCTCCTGTAATCTTTTCGGGCCAAATAAGCTCCCATAACTATAATTTTATAGGATTGACAATAAATTGACAATAAATTGACAAATCCTGTTATTATATATTTATTTGTCAGGCTACTGGAGAAAACAAGGGGGTGGGAGGATATTATTCAAAGGGGAAATGGTCGCTACTCCAATTTGTTATCGTGATTTATGTAAACAAAAATTCCCCGCTTGGAGTTGTAAGAAAAGTTAATGATTGAATGACATATTCAATGAAAGCAAAAAAAAAAAAGAAAAATAAACTTAATTTTTCTCTGGTTACTTCTTTTGAAAGCTTTTGTTTTTAGCCTGGGTATTGGCTATATTTTCTGGAGGTTATTGGCCTGAAAATAAGTTTGCCATCCTCTTGAAAAGATTCTATCGAATCAATGTTCGTTGGTAGGGTCGATTGGGCAAAAAATTTTAATGCAATTCATCTTTAAAAAAAATTATTGCATCAACTCCGTAGATTGCTTTGTGAGTCGCATTTTCATGTTCCGACTCTTGTGTAGGAGTCGTACGTGACTGGCCAGAGGGTATCCTAACCATTATCATTTTTATTGCTACTTGAATTGACAACGTCTTCTGTGCTTTCTTTTTAGTATTTTATCCTTTTCTGTGCATTCTCCATCTTTATAAATCTTTCGTCGTATTTTTGCGGTTTCCGATGGTGAAGAGATCTGGTGACCTGATTTGTCCACTGCTCATAGGCTTAGCTTAGCCCATTCTTCCAAACGTTGATTTAGCTTTGTTTCTTTACAAAAAACAATGTATTGAATAATTTTAAAAACTTTCTTGTTTACATTTCACACTAGAAGGTGGTTTCCCATCTGTGGCAAAGCAAGATTCGTTCATTTTATCGCAAAATTTGTTTTTTCAAGTTCTTCATCATGTGCGACTACCTCATTTTCTTCTGTATTCTTGCTCTCTTGTTTCTCCATTCTCTTGGCTTGTTTTAAATCTTTTTTCCTCTGCATTTTTTTCCGTATAGAAATTTACTTTTTGACCTCATATATTATATAACAAAGATTCACAATGTCACACATCTTTACGCGTTATACTTATTTCTTTCAATTTGATTTGTTTGATTCCTCATATTTCTATGACGTGATTGTCAGCAAAATTACGTGTCGTATCGTATTACGTATCGACAATTTTGCGAATTGATGTCATTATTTTTACGTTAATCGTGGACCACATTTCCTGATGTACTTTCACTCCATGAAATCAGAACTCGTTGAAACGCGAGAGCATATTCTCAAAACAAACGAGTTATAATGGCTTGTATAAAAATAGAAAAGCATTTGATATCGATTTTTATTATTTCGCCCCAATCCTGCTGTTATATCAACAGGGTGAAACTTTTGTAAATGAAGAGGACGCAGCGTCTCTGTAGATGATGAGGACGAAAGTCTCTGTATATGAAGAGGACAAAGTCTCTGTAGCTGAATAGGACAAAGTCTCTGTAGATAAAGAGGACAAAGTCTCTGTAGATGAAGAGGACGAAGTCTCACTATGGAGTAGATGATGCAAAATAGGAGGGAATTATTTTCAAACGGAAGAAAGAAGCCATGAAAAAAAGAAGGCTAAAAGAGAAAGTTTCATAAAAATTTTCAGCTGAACAACCCAGTCTATAAGAAATTCCTGACAGCATCGATGTTGGAGGAGCCTATAGCAACCACTTGTGTTCCCTTTCAAAATCGAAATGTTAGTGGGTAAAATGTAAACAAAAATTAATGTAAATCCAGACTTATTGAATCCAGGTGATAATTGAAGGTATACCAATAAAAATAGAGTCAGTTTCTATGATAAATAAAATGTTGATTTATGGTTAAGCATGACAACCTTGAATTAAGGTTGCAAGGACAAGAATACTAAATTAAAGAATTCCATTCTAAATGTTAAGACAAAGGTGGGGAAAAAAGATTTTGGTTACATAATACATAAAGGTATTACATTGTGAATTGTCTTGTCTTAGATGAAAAACTGCGACAAATTAATTTTTAGGGACCAATTTTTTGTGATGATGAGAACTTTCTGCAGATAATGAGGACGAAGCTGATTTTTAAGAGGACGAAGTCTCTGTAGATGATGAGGACGAAGTTGGTAAGAGGATTACCAGGAAATGATATAAATTATTATAAGGAGGAAGTATAAGTGCCAGAATAGGAGGAAGAGAGAGAAATAAGGTGTTTGTAAATGTCCCAAAAGTGTATTCCACCCTCATTACGATTCCACTAAACAAGAATTAAAGATTAAAACCAGAAAGCAAAAAACGGGATATAAAGGAAGTGGTCAACTGAAAGTGACTGGCAGGAGTGACAAATACCGTTACCTCTTGGGAACAATTTTAATGTAAAAATTTTATTTTCTAAACAAAGTTGAAAAAAATTATGGTTTTATTAATTTTTAAGATGATCTGTTGGTATTATAGTCCCGTAAGTTGACGTCTGTCATGCGGGATTATTGATCAACATAATGTTAGCTTGCTTCCTAGAGATAATTTGGGCTTGCTAAACAAAGTTGATTTTTTTACGGTTCCCGCTGACCTCGGGATCCAATCACGCTTGAACGCCCCGGCGAGTAGACAGACGTGGCTTTTCTTGTGTCTCATCCCTCTTTCTCTAACCATATTCCAGCCTGAAACCTTTTGCTTAATTATCATCATTTTTTTGTTGCTGAGCTCCCACACTATGAAGGTCTACCCTCCTTTATTGGTAATTACAATATCGAAATTGCGGAATATTCCCGGCGATTTGATGCGTAAAACGTTCCCGTAGCTAACCACTGCTATGAACCTCAAATCTCTCGGACTTACCCTTAACCTAAATTCAATCACGACCACTAGATGTCATTAAGTATTTTATGTTTTGTTTCTTATACCAGCCGATAGAGGGTTCAGGCGGAGGCAGGTAGACTCACCAAGTCTAGCAAAGTTTCCACTTCTTTGCGATACGCCAAGCCGAGAGGGCAGCTTAGATGCTTTGATAATTCAAAGCTCCCTCTAACTCAAAGCAAACCTCCAACTATAAAACAGCTAGCTATGCCTTGCAAGAATTGTTAGCGGAAATGTATATTTTTTAATCTTCTTATTTCTTCTTATTTCTACTTAATTCTACTCTCATATCCTTTCGTGGTGTGATCCACAACATCACATAACTTAATCATCCAAGGCTTAAAGGGTAGGACATGCTTGGGATAGGTAAAAAAAACATATATCGACAGTTATCATTCCTTTTTCTTTTTTCCATCCATCCCATTTGCGTTTCCATCAGTCTCATTTTCCTTTGAAGCTTTTGAACGCTTTCTTTTCATTGTCCGATAATTGAGAGAATCGTCTCCACAAGCGCCTCTCTCCAAGAGTTCCTCAGTATCTGCACAAACAGGTATTCGTCATGAACGAACGAACCGAACGCCAATGGCGCCAGAGACATAACTTTTTTCGCTGCTGGGATTTTTGGCAGAGGCGAAAGAAATTTTAATTAACCAAAAATCAATTTGACCGGGCCTATAATACCTCAATAGGAAAAAAAAATTTCGAGAGGAGAATTTATTTCAATCAATAAAACTGGGGATATAGTGATAGGATGTTTTCTGAATGTGTCCTCTTTGTTTGGATTTTTGTCAGGACAACGTCACCCCCTAAAAATGACACTCCATCACCAAGTCAACATTGAATCAACAGCACATAGTTTCCTTCTTTGTTCCATCGCGACATCGACGGAAATATCTTTCACGATCCAGTGCAGAATTTATAGCGTTTTCCACTTGCCCGTCACTGCATCTCAACTACATCGGGAAGTTCGAACAAAATTTTGATTCCATTATCTAAATAATTGCCTGTATACTAACGATGGGGGAAATGATGACTTCACCTTGTCGCCAATTAAGGTGTTTGCACATAGGCATTTTACTTACCAGAATCGCTGTCGTCCTTTTTTCTCTCTCATTACCTGGCAGTATGATTTCAGCTTTAATTAAAAATAAGGTATTAATTAGTTTTATTTCATTGAAAGTACAAGTTTAATAACGGTTTATTTTTACGTGAACCATCAGGCTCCTCGTCCTCCACTTCTACTTCTTGGTCTTCAGGATCGTAGTCGGTAAAACAATCAAACAGTGTCTTCTTTAAATTTTAGGTAAGGAATTATGTATTGTTCATTTAATGTATTAACATATTGTATTGTATATTGTATTGTATTAGGCCATTCTTTTTCCTTGTTTCGTGGAATTGTGAGAAATGGACTATCTGAGTCTGGATAGTCATGATCAGAAAGGGAGTCCTCCAATAACTCTGCCTCTGTAAGTATTAAAGCATTAATTATATATTTTTTTAAATAACCATTTATTAAATCAATATTTATACTTACTAGGGCATATGGTCAAGGCTGGATGTTTTTCACCAAACCTGAAAGTTAAATTTTGCTTGTTAAGTAAAGGATTCTGCCCCAAGGTAATGTTTTTTCATAAATATAACTTACAAGTCACACAGATAACTATACTTGAACATTTCAATGTTTTTGATGTCTGTTTTTTTTCAGTTAGATAAATTTAGAATTTGGAAAGACTGAAAGTCTGAAAACTGTTTGATTCAATTTCAACAGAGTCTGACGTCGTCTGCTCACCGGAATTATGTATTATTCACTAAAGTATTAACATATTGTATTGTATATTGTATTGTATTAGGCCATTCTTATTTCTTGTTTCGTGGAATTGTGAGAAATGGACTATCTGAGTCTGGATAGTCATGATCAGAAAGGGAGTCCTCCAATAACTCTGCCTCTGTAAGTATTAAAGCATTAATTATATATTTTTTTAAATAACCATTTATTAAATCAATATTAATACTTACTAGGGCATATGGTCAAGGCTGGATGTTCTTCACCACACCTGAAAGTTAAATTTTGCTTGTTAAGTAAAGGATTTTGCCCTAAGGTAATTTTTTTCATAAGTTTACTTAAACGTCACACTGATAAGTATATTTGTATATTTCATTCATGTTTCTAATGTCTGTTTTTTTTTCAGTTAGATAATTGGAAAGACTGAAAACTTTTTGATTCAATTTCAACTTTTTATCGTTTATTTCTTGTTCTTTCTTCGCCCGCTTTAAGTCTTTCTTTTTTCATGTTATTCTTTCTTTTTGGAGCTTGAGCTTTAATTTCATCTATGTCGGCTGCATAGGCTGCATCAACATCTGTAAGTCATAAAATTAAATTGTAATAACACAATTAAGTTTATTTTAGATGTTTTATTATTGACATTTTATTTTTCCTTTTCATTTCTTAAATTTTTTTCTTCCTTTTCATTATCTTCTTAGTTTTTGTTTTAAACTAATTATTAATGTTTTTTTTTACTTCGGCTTTTTTTTTCTCTTACCAGGCACATCAGATTTACATCCTTCTTTTTCTTGGAAAGAGACTTCATTTTCTGGCAGTTTGATGTCACCTATAATTTAAATTTAGGTATCAAATAGTTATATGAATTACAATTATAAAAATTGTAATAACAGTTTTCTTATGTGAGCATGCATACTTTTCATCCTCCACTGCTGACTCAATTTCTTCAGGCTCGTAGTCAGGTAGAACTATGTCTTCTTTAACTTTTAGGTATGGAATTAGTTTTATTCAATTAATTTATAACCATGTTATATATGTGTTACTAACTGTAGAACTCTTGTAATGCGTTTGGGGTGTCGGCCCTATTACAATCTTTAGTTGAATATAAGAATTACGACAATGCTACTCAACGGAAATTAACATACCTTAAATTGACTTACGAACGACTAAAACGACTAACGACTAATGACTAAAATGCAATTTCATTTAAACCGTTATTCATAACCTGCGATACCTATTTTGCCTATCAGGCCTGTTTTTCTATCTCACAACTTTGTCTGTGGGTAAACAATTGAATTACAAAATATTTTAACTATAAACACTTCAAGTAAAGTGCAACTCGAAAATTGTATGACCAAGAGAGATATGCCACTGCACCTCCTCGTTCTTCTAAAGAAGTACAAGTTATTAGGATCTTCACAGCTGTCGATCGAAAAATACTTGTCTGATGACAAAAATATATATATGTGCCAGAAAATGAATATGAAGCTTATCAATTGGAAAAAAGTTTTAAATTAAACTCATCCAATTAACAATACTATTTAAAGCCTGATTTTAATTTCCGGATGATATTTATGAACCGGCAAACGAATTTCACAGCTTTATCTCACAGCTGTTATATTCACAGGGGCTTACGTGACAGGAATGATTAAAAAAAAAACAAGGAAATGGGTGAAGAAAACTGGACTTGAATTCATATAATCAAGTCAAGAGAAAAGATACATTATTTTTTTTAAATTAAAATTCAGACAAAAACTATACAGATGATGAAGAAAAAGAAGAAAGAGTTAATTTCAAAAAGAAGAAATTTAAGAGAAGATTTACTGAAATTCAAAAATAACTTCAAGGAAAAATTTTTACTTGCAAGTTTTGTCGAGAAAGCCATCTGAAGAAAGAAAGTGGTCAAAATCAACTTAAAATGAAAAAATACGAGTAGACGTTAGTCACATGTTTGTGGACAATTTTTGCGAAAAAGGTAAATAAAAAAACTTAAAAACGAACTTAAACATAGAGAGCTACAGTCAAATTTACTTCTTTAACCTGTGGAATTCTCCACTCTTCTACTGGATGACAAAGTGTACAGGTTCAGGTAAAGGAAATTTTAATTACTTTTGTTATATTAAAAATATAAAAAAATTAATACTTAAATTCAATTTAGGTTTTTTTTTCCCAATCAATTTGCCACAGAGTCCATCCGAGAGCGTCTCGAGCGAAAGCAGCTCACTGGAGGATAATGGAATGGATGGATTGGACGGTGAAGTCGATCAAGATCTCGAACTGAGCGAAGCTCGTAGCGCTGGTTCTGGATCCGCTGGCGGTGGCTCCCGAACCTCATCTCCAGAAATGCCGGCCAGCAAGAGCACCGATGCAAATGCGCCAGCCATTGCCGAGCAAGTGGTTGCACCCAACGAGTCCTCGTCCGCCAATCCCATTGCTACTTTGAACAACGCTTCTTCCGCCATTTCTGCCTCAGCCACCAGCGCCGTGCTAGCCAATTGAGTGGCATCCAGCGTTGGGGCACCAGACGAAAAGGAGAGGAGCGACTCTCCTAGTCCCCTACTCACATTGGCTGGCCCTCGCCCAGGAAGCTTCGAGGCCATGAAACCCAACCAATCCGAGGATCTGCCACCCATGGTCAAACTGGAACCGGATTTCAACCCGGCCACCGCCGGTTCGACAGCGAACGAAGATATGAAAAGTCTTCCGGCAGCGCTGTTGTCGCCCACTTTATCGCAAGACAAGGCAGTGACTCATGGGGCTATTTATGGGGGCAACAAGATACTCACGCCGGCCTGGCTGGGCAAAGAAGACATGTCGCTCTCTTCAGGTTTCGGTGGCCCTTCCTCGCCCAAACTTCCGTCGCCGACCTTGTCGTCCTCGTCTTTCCCACCTCCACTGGACATGTCGATCGACAGTGCCGACGGAGCCCTCAGGAATGCCAATAGCAGCGGCCCGCCAGGGTCTGATCTGCACTCGTCGCCTGTCATGGTGCCGCCGGCTCATTCCAGCTTCATTCGACCCTACGCTCCGCTGGAATCCACCTCAGCTATGGTCAACGCGGTCCCTTATTCGATGGCCTTGCCCGCCACTACGACGCAGCTAATTATTCGACTATTGCTCCTGCATTGGGACCGTTGAACCTGGGCCCGTTGCCCATGTCGGCCCCGCGCGACATGCCCGAACAGAGCGACCCACACAACTTGAAATCAAACAGGAGATGGTGGACCCGTCCGCAGTTTCGGCTTCTGCTTCACCGGCTGTTTCTGCTGCCTCGTTGCGGGACATGTCTTCCATTCCACGAGATGGATCAATGCCATCAATTCAGAAGTGGATTTGTATCTTATCCCCCCAGCGTCCCTATGGCCTCTCTGATGGAGCCCAAGCGCGAACCTGGACTTCCTCATCCGCACCCGACAGCCTCTCCTCGGCTGGAGAAATTGTCGAGTGGGAGTGGCAAGGGTGATTTGCGGTTTGACAAGCGGTCAGGTTTCCAGCAAGGGTATTTAATTACAAGTAAATATCCATTCAAGCATGATCTGTTCGCTAGATGGGCTGTGTACCGGCCAGGTTTAAAGAAGGGGATTAGGTGTAAAAAGTTACACTAAGGGGCATATAGCTCGAAAGCCGGCCTAGATGTTAAGTAGGCCACGGTAGGCCATCACTTAACTAACCCCAGGCTTGCGACTGTCTCCAAGTATGTCCACTGGCTCCAACTGTAAGAGTTCATTTTGCGATTTCTGTTAACTCTGTTCAGGAGCCTGTCATTTTTAACCCAGACCGGACCCAAAACCTACAAAAAATTGAATTCCCGATTACTTTTATAACTATTAAACTACAGAACTGCAAAGTATTCAGGGGGTGATATAGGAATAACAGTTTAGCGCAATTTAGTTAAAAAAATAAACACATATTTGCATTAGGGAGTTGGGATAAAACGGGAAAAATTAAACTGTCCACTATAGGTCTGATTTACTCTACTTTCTTAAAAAACAACTGTTTTCTTGGTTTTCCGATTTCGGAATTCTTGGATTCTGTTACTGTCAGAGATAAGGAGATGGGACACTGCCGTGTTAAAGCGGCCATGACACTTTTCCGCTCGCCATCTAGCGGCTAATGCCCTCCCTTCATCGTTAGCAGACGAGTTTCTGTCATCTCGTTTCCCCAACTTAAAACTGGAATGTTAACACGGTGCAGTTCGATATTGAAATAAGAGTTTTTTAAAACACAATTTGGTTTACATGTTGTTGTATAATATCCGCTTAGTTAACTGGTTGCGGTTAGAAGATACATTTTGGTTGAATACTTTGATATAGGATAAACATCTTACTTTAAGAAACCTCAAAGCGACAGATTTGACCAGGTTTTTGACTTTACATTTTTCTGAATGTGCTGGCAAATGAAGACTAGGAAACATGGCATTAACATCAATAATTGTAAGTAATTTCTGGGTTGACATTGCAATTACATCACATGGAGAAGATTTTAATCTTTGTGACAACAACATTTGGAAGACAGACTCGCATGCAAGTACAATTTTGTACACAGAGTTCGAAGGTATACACATCAATCTGTTCTTTCTTAATTTTTTAATGTTCGCTGCATCTTTATCCAAAGGGTCCTCAGTAGAGTCATATAGTGCTTTTCTGCACATGTTGCAGTCAAATTGACGTTCCATTTTCACAACACAATATCCAGCAATGTATGCAAGACTTTGGTTTGTAAACGCATCTTCAATATTTGAAGCATTTAACTATTCCTCATTACAGAACATCTCCATTTCAATCGCAATCTCTTCCTCCACAGGATTTTGTTCAATTTGACAATTTTGGTCCTCCAATGTGGTTGAAGGAAGAAGTGAACAGTTGGATGATAAAGAAGCTGTCACACCACCACTTTTTATGACGAGAAGCTTTCTCATAATGTACTTCACTTGGATTGCAGTGGGATTGTTATTTAACCCACCCCTTAATCGAATAATGCTAAAGAAATGCTCGAGTGGATCTTGCTGAGTAAGTCTTGTGCATAGACAACTTAAGGAGTTGGATTGAGTTAACACGTCCCAGGCAAGTGCTACAGTAGATATTATTGTGGCTGTAAAGCCAACTGCAACTGCCTTTCGCCTACTAGTACAAACAAGTGTACCCGTAGTGAGTTTCAAAGATGTAAGAAATCTTTGGAATTCTAATAATTCTTTTTCTTTTTCTGGCAGGTTTGAAATTGTCAGTGGAGCTTTATCGTTCGTTTGTTTCGGATTCCACGAGTTCAGCATGTCGAACAACTTGTTGAATTTACGGCAATACTCTTCTGTGGCCTCACTTCCGACAAACTAGAGAAACGAGTAAATTACAATGGTAAAATAAATCAAACTTGTTTTCGCAACGCAACTAAAAATAATTTTTACCTTTGGGTGTTTTAGTTCGTCGCGTAAATGGCGAAGAGCATCCGCTGTTGAGTTACTCAATACTTGCGCAGCAAGAACTACTTTCATCTTATGTGTACTAATGTCGACGTGGCTTTTTGTTAATTTGTTACCAAGACGAAATCCTTGAAGGTTCTGGCATTCAAAAAGCTCGGTGATGAACGACCATTTTGCTAGACGAGAAAAGCCAGGTATCACGATTCCTTTCTCTGTTTCTGATAATAAATTCCGTGCTAATTTTAACATATGGCAGGTATCTAACATCACGTGTTGTCTTCATTTGTCTTGGGATGACTGAATGTAGTTTTCATTGGTGCGTACTTGATGTGGTCGGCTACTATTTGCTGAGGAGTCCTCTTCCTTGGCCGTCTTGGAATGTACGTTGGTCGTTTATCTGGAAATTTGATGTTTGCTCCAAGACAATTGACCATCGTCAAATTTGCAGCCAACCCGTCGAAAGTAACTACTTTTACATTTACGTCGAATTCGTGACAGGCAACAATAACATCATTAAGCACTTTTGACTGGCTTAGCCCCGTTAAATGAGTCGTGAAGTAGTAAGCGACGGGAGATCTCCATTTTCCATCCAATCCAACGACGTAGAACACTAATATTTGAGTAGCAAGAAGTTGATGATCTGTTTCTCGACTTGATTGTTTATCATCAGGAAAATCTGTGAATCCCAAATATTTCTTTAATTGTGGATCGTAGCATAACTTAATTTAACTTAATGGACATCTCATCCACACTCAAAGTTACATCTTTCCCGTGTTTTCCGTCTGCGATGTCTTTTTGTATTTGGGATAATGCGTTTCTTAAAATTCCGGAATTACAACCAACTGGCGCAAGGTAGCGCCGAAGACTCCGGACAGATGGCAAGGTAAAAACCGATCTAATTTTTTCATATGCGGTGTTGGAATAATAACTTAGGTTTATTGCCAGGTCACGGATGAACTTCGAGTATCTGCGTTTCTCCTTTTTCTTTCCAGAATTTAACTTCTCGTTAACATAGAGTTGGTAAGCGGTTTCGGACAGGTCGGTTTTCTTGATAGTGTTTTTGTTAGCTTTCTTTAGATCTTCACATTGCATTTTTGACTTCTTCAACTGCTGCTTCAATATTTTAATTTTACCCTCTTTGACGTTTAGTTCAATGTGGCTCTTGCGCTCACGGGATGCCATTGCGGCCAATTTTCTCTTTTTACCAACATTCACTTGCTTGAGGTAGTCTATTTCACAATTGTGCTTCGCATCTAGTTCACGAATTTCTCTCTTTAGACTGTCTATGTGCTCTTTGTATTCCTGCCTTATACGATTGTTTTCTTCTGTAAGTCTGTTGATGTCATCAATACAGCTATTTCTGTTCGGCGAAAAGTAATCTCTGTCATGTAATAAAGCTTTTTCTGTTGAGTTGATGAAACTCGCAGCACCGTCCACAGCTTCATCAAATTCATTATCTTTTTCAATTGGACTGGTTCACTTCCTAGGTGGTGTTTCGGGTGTTTCACAGTTTTTATCTAATCTTGCTCTTTTAATTGGAGTCGTAGATTCAGTGATGAGTTGCCTCCGAACAGAGTGAGAAGAGACCGAGGGGGATGTATTATGTTGACTGTGAGATTCTGTAACCTTGACTGGTGTGTCGAAATTAACGATTTCTAAATCGTCTAGAGGTTCCGCTGCTTCGGGGTTTGCATCCAGATCAATAGGATTAAGTTTGCTGTTTCTTAATCTATTCGATTTGCGCCGAGGTGTCCATGTCATCAAAGACGGATCAAAATGAAGTGAACACAACACAGAATGTTTGGATGGCTTGAAACCAGGCACACAATATTTCAGCCATATAGCAAGTCGCAAAGCGTCACTTGGAAAAGTATGGAATGAAACTGATTTGTCACTTCTCTTTGATTGACACTTAACAGCACTACAATTTGGAGCCATTATGACTTTGTGAAGACAGAGCGAATATGAACTTAATATGAATATGAAATATGAATATGAAACTTCTTGAGCTACGGAGCACAACTGGTAACTAAAGCTGTGTATTTATCAAGGTTTTCTTCGTTAAAAAGTACACCAGGGACCTGTGGGAAATAACCCCTCGATTCCTCGAATTGGCTTCACATAAACTCCGTGAATTATGAGTCACATGGTCTACTCTGCCTATACCAGAGCGAGTCCTTATCCGGCTTTCCCTCACGAAATTCAAATCATCCGCCTTACACATTTTGAGAATTCGTCCGCTAAAGATGAAGGGTGGGCATTAGCCGCTAGATGGCGCGCCGAAAAGTGTCATGGCGGCATTCCTTACTATGTGTCCCATCTCCTTATCTCTGGTAACTGTACAATAAGAATAAATTTGTTGTTCCCTTAGCTTTCTGACATTGAATTCTCTAGAATTTTTGGCTGGACTTGTTTTTTTCGACTCTGTCCTCTCTAGCTTTTTTGGCCTTTTTTCGTTTAATAATTTAAACCTTCTTCCCCTTTCCTCTCTTCGTCTGCTAATTCAAATAATGTATTAAAAGAAATTACTATTTGGAGGTGTTTGAAGTTAAAAATACCAAATTCGATTCCTTGATAGGTGTCTTCAGTTTCTATCACTTCTTTCTCTTCTGGCACTGAAACTTTGCCCAAATCATCTACGTCATTTCCTGACAAACCGTCATGCGACTTCGTCCTCATCATCTACAGAGACTTCGTCCTCTTCATCTGCAGATTTCACCCTCTTCTTCTACAGAGACTTCGTCCTCATCATCTACAGAGACTAAGTCCACTATCGACGAATTTCGTAAAACAAAATTCAAATGAAACGTTATGTCTTCCCAACTAGCACCAAACAAACTATAAACGCATTAGGAAACAGTGACTTATGCAGCTCAATGCAGGTTATAGATCTGGGAAGGGCTTGTATAATTATTCGATCATAATTCTCGATGAAGAAGGAACATAATCTCCTTTTGTAGAAAATCATGATTTTCACTTACTTTACCACATAAAAGTTGTACACATATTAGAAAATTCCGACGGGCCAACTCAGGAGGAAAGAATTTGAATCGAAGTAAATGAAACACAAAAAAAGGAATTAGACAATGACACGAGCTTCTGCCTTCTGGCTTTGCATCGTAGGCGTGACGAACTTAGTCTTTCTCATCTTGTAGGCTTTTTTTCTTCCTTTGGGGGTCTGCGTCTTCCCCTTATTAAAAAAATGACATTAATTTTTATTTACTTCATTCTTACAGGTAAACTTACCTTTCAATTCACCATCCTTACTTTCCTCATCAGGAACGGCTTCTTCTGGAAGATCCATTTGAGGTTTTTGAACTTCACTTTCAGAATTTATAAGTACCAAAACAGACGCAGGGATATTTTCAGCACGCCGCTATGTAATGAAACAAAAAACAATTTTCGATAAGGGATTACATTGATTGAAGTATACTAGCATCATGCATAATAGATGTGTACTTCTCCTTTAGTGTCTTTCAAACGGACACCACGTTTCCGTGCTGACCGATAGGTTCTCCTGAGTCCTTAACACCAAGAATAAGATTTCGTCATATTTCAATCGCACTTTCATTTTTTGGTGAGTAAGACGGTACTTTTCAAGTAATGTCAGTCCACAACTTTTGTTATATCTTTTCTGCATTTTCTCCTGTTTCTCTTTTTTTTTGCTTTTTTCAAATTCTTTTTTCTCTGCTTTATTGTCCTTTTTTCATCAACATCAGCAAGATTCCCCAAATTAATTAACTGTCGTCTAGACAAATCCCTCAATCTATCAAATGTCCATGCAGTCCAGTAAGTTTCGCCACGAGACCCTTACGTCCAAGATTGAAATTCCGTCATCTTCCAATTGGATAAGAGACGTGACTTTCAGTAACATTAGTCCACAAGTGAGTAGTACTGTCAGTGCACGAGTCCCCCTTTTTTTGGAAACGTTATCCATTTATTATTTCCATTACCGTCTGCATTTTCTTCTTAATTTTTCTTGCGCTCTTGTTTCTCCATTTTCTTTGCTCGTTTCATATCCTTTTTTTTCCGTATGTTTTTTTTTTCATTTTACCTCATCAATGTCAGCAAGATTGCTATCTATAACTAACTAAATTCAGCTTTTGTCTAACACGATGTTCATTTTAATCTTTACCATTCTGAATTCTTCAGAAACACCTAGACATTGTTCGATTTCCTCCTTGAACTCATCTTCATACTTGCCTCTATCTTTCTCGCGGACACCTTTATCAAAAATTAACATTTATTCATATCTTTGTCATTGTCACAAATGAATATAATTAATATCCTCTCTCACCTCACAGAAATTTATCTTCGTCCTGAGCTTCCCTCTGTGACTATCATATTCCACTTGTGGATCGCCATCATCTGCAATTAAAGGCAAGTTTAATGTAGATGGCTTTTATTTCCATTGATTTGCCTGAAACGACTGTCTCTTCACACTCTTTCATGTAACTTCTCGCGTAACAGTTGATAGTCTCGCAACTAAAAAAATGTAAATATGGCAAAATATTACTATGTTTTCATTGAATAATAATTTATTGGTTTATGGTAAGTAGTGGCACATATAGCTCCCTTCTGCCAAATATTGAACAAATGTATCGGTCAATTTATTTATTTTTTAAAAATTCTGTTCAAAAATGAAGTGTCCAAATGATTGCGATTGCTTTTTCGAAATTCTCACTCGAGTCAGACCAGTCAGAATCGCAGCACTTCATTAATGGGTGATGATGGCCATAATTTCTAGTGATGAAACCGGACAAAAAGATGCAGAATGAATGGATGAAGAAAATGTTATCTGAAGATAGGGACCCGATGGAAAGTATGAAAGTACCCCGTTAATTCCCGTAAAAGATAATTTTTCTGAGATATGGCAGGAAGAAGTTGATTTGAGATTTTATGGCCCTTAACTCCAATTAGTGTTTATTTTGATTAATGAAATAATAAACAGCAAAAAAAAAATTTTTTTTAGGGTCTCCAAACGCTTTGGAATGTAAGGGGGGGGGGGTTTATCTTTTTTGGAAAGGGGCTACAAGTGGGAGGGGGTTCAAACATTTGGGTTACGTCATAAGTTTGCATAGATAATTCTTCCGATAATAAGACGTGTTTTAATTCTAATTGCATACGTGTTTATTTCAACATTTTTTCTAGAAACAAGAATTAAACAGCAAAATTATGCACTATGTGTTTTGTTCTTCTATTTCTGGGTGTGCTTCTTTAAAAGCTTCAAGCACAAGTTTTAATGGCTGCGATTTTACACACTGTTTGTCAAGGCCACCGTCCTTCTCCGCTGTTCTGGTGAGTAAAAGAATGACCACAGCAAATCTATCTGGGAGAGAGGAATAAGCCAACGGGGGAACCTACGGATTGCGTTTGTAAACAAAAATTAAAGTTAAATTAGAAATTAACTTCCGAACTATCAAAATAATAGCCTACCTGTCACAACATTAATCATCTATTTTTGATAAAAATGAACTTGCGATTTCGTTTCTTTCCCTCGTTATTGGGGAAACAGCTTGGGCCACATTGTCTTCCCCCAAGAGTGACAGAGACATATTACCAAACAAGTATCGAAACAGAGTTAAATGTAGGTGAAAATGATTACACACTAATAAAATATTTAATTTTGTTTAGCCTCAAATTAAAATGAAATTTTTTTTAATTCTTTACCATAGTTTACATTCTATGAACTGCAATGCTTTTTTTCATTCAGACCTTGATAAATTTGAATCTCATTTACTTCCCAAGTTTGTTAAACTATAACTAACACTCAGAATTTTCTTAATCTTATGTTGGAGACCCCTTCTTTTAAGTTATAAAACCTTTCTGTCCAAATTTGAGGTAAACTAAGACTGAGACTGAGGTGGATTATTAACATAAATTCTCATTCTGTCTCTTTAGGCGATTGGATGTTCATTATGCAAATTAGTAATTAATATTAGAATGAGAAAATTGGGTGTCATATATGATGAAATGGGGAATAAAAAGAACGTCCATCATCCACGAACGCCCATGAAAGCGCTAGACAAAAGGTACGCGCGTCTTGATCAAATATTCTCGTCTCCACAAATCTACGCACTATACAGTAGTGGAAACCTTGAAGAAGCATTGTGTTAATTTTTTGTACAAAAAAATGTCTCCAAACAGGAGTTGCAAGAGGATAATGGATTTAAAGTAGTCGGTGAATCTGGAAAGAATAGTATCCATGAGTGAACAAAATTTACAATAACAGTTTATTTTAAATTAAATTACAGATGGATAACATGCAGATGGCGAAAAAGAAAAAGAGAAAGTTGAACACAAACGGGATAGCGTAATGAGCAATTGAACATGAAAAGTTTTTGTGATTCAATTGCTCATTCCTCTACTGAAATTGAAATAAATTTTACAACAAAAAACACAGAAAAGATTTTCATAATCCCTTATTGCATCTTAAACTTATTTAAACTTTTATAAGACTTATATTTCTCAACATGTCATCCACTTCTTTAGATATATCATTCCCTTCCCACGCAATACTTCCCATATGACTGTGGATATCTGGGAAAGGCCAATGGATTTACAAGTGCTAGCAGCAAGCATTTCCTTCATCCTTGTTAAGATGTTAACGTTATTCGATGGGTTTTTTTTAAGATATTCCACACTAATCAGACTACCCATAGCTGTAAGGTTTTCTGCTGGGATGGTCAAAGAGTCCAGAGAGTCGCAACTGAAGGAAGGAACATCACTCACTTCATGACAGAAACGTAGTTAATCACTATGAAAAACCCTTTTCATCCAAGTTTGAATCCAATGGATAAGAAGATTAGTGGTCAACATGGTTTAAGTGTTAAAATGCACAGCTGTATTTGCCTAGCGCAACTAAGGACTTCCAGTCACATCTGTAGACCTTCGATATATCTATCCACTGTGATTCCCTTGAATCAATCTCCCCTGTATGGTTCTGTCTCTGGTTCATCCGAGTAACAAATGAGTCATTTCTACTCTTCCTTTCTGTATTGAATTTTACTGTTTTTTAAAGCTTTGATCGCTGTTTTGAATTGTTCAAGATTCTCAACCTAATACCCTAGCTCAGCCTGTTTGTAAAAATGCTAAAACTGTGATTTTGATAATTACAACTCTTTCAAACCAGTTCTCAACAACTTCAGATCTGGTGTCTTCCGAAATTGAGAAGTTTTCATCCATGATCAATCCTCTAAAGTACCGTCCATAGAATTGGTTATCCATTGGCAATCCTTCCTTGACTCCTACGACAATTTCTATACAAAACCTTGAATAAAGTTTGTGTTGCTCTGTCCCTTTTACTTAGTGTTTATGGGTTGCGATTGAAAGTCGCATTTTTATCCATCTCGTGTATTCTAATTTTATGTGTAGAAACAGGAATGTGTTGTTGTTTGTTAATCAAGGTACGAGTATAGAACTTTAAATTAAAGTTAAGCTTACTGTATGTTCAATTCAAACTTAATTTTTAGCAGTTTCACTCAACACAGCATAATAAGTTAATAACATCCTCAAGTGATCATCTTGATTCTTCTGGGTGGATTGAGTCGCGTATGTTTTACGTAGAAATACTATATCTTTATATCTGTCACTGATTTGGCATTCATTGTAATAAGTTAGGGATCTTAAGAAGATACGGTATGCTTTCTTAGGGGTTGAACCAGTGAGCTATTGGTGTTTTAAGCAAGGCATAATATCTCCAGTATTGATTATTCAAAGATTTTGTAAACATATTAACAAAATAAATTTGCAACTGTTGCAAAACTAGTTTTGCAGCTGCTGCACATTCATCACTTTGTATCCCCTCTGATTTTCCTGTACAGAAAAACAAATTTTTTGCACGCCGCTGTACAAATATGCAAATTGTATATAATATACACCTTTTAGCAAAAGAGAGATAACAAATATCTTTCTACCGATCAAATTTATCTCTCGTCCTCATTATCAGGATGGGAATCGGACACTGGCTACCTTTTCCACTGGCTACCGATGGGGGCTACACTTGCTACCCCGACAGTGGCTACCTCCCAATTCCTTAAAGTAAATCTGGGTAACAAATCCTGGATAAACATTTGATTTAAGAGGCTTTTAATGAAATGATAATTGTTGAAAGTGTTGAAAAAAAGCTTGTAGCAACGACGTAAAAGAGCCCGGAATTGGTTTTTCAGACCGAGCAGACGACGTCAGCTGATGGACTGAAATTGCAAGTAATATGTTTATTTTAAAGTTTAGTCAAGACATTTAATTGAAGAAATAAAGTTATCAAGAATAAAATAGAGGGAGTTCAGAGTATCCAGTTTATCATTTGTGTCAAGTTGTTTTCCGACAGCTTGCCGATCATCTCACGGAGAACAACCTGAGTTACAGTTAAATCTGCTTATAGGTGTCATCACTCATCACTCAACGGAGACCGCTCTTCTGCGTGTCATGAATGACCTGCTTCTTGCCTCTGATGATGGTAACGGTACTCTTCTTACACTCTTTGATTTAAGCGCCTACTTTGACACCTTTGACTACGGGATTCTATTTGAGAAACTCCAAACCCGCTATGTTATCGTTGGTGGGTCTTTAGAATGAATAAAATCCTACATGACGGACCGTAATCAGGTAGAACACCAGAGTCCATAAATATCTACCCCCCCCCCCTCCAAAAGAAGGCAAGAAAAATAATAGTACCGCAACAAAATTGGTTGTGCGCTTACTGTCATGTAAACAATATGCTTATCACCCATCCTCTCCACTTATTTTGCGTTGAAAAAAGACATTTCTAGATGACTTTCTTGACCAAGAATCTACAACACGCCTGATTTTTGCATTTTTTTCTCTCACTGCTTGATAATGGGAACTCTGTCCTTTTTGGACTGCCCGAAAGCTCTTGAAAAAAAGAAGAAATAGCTGCAATCAATGCAGCATACATCAGAGCAGCACGCGTGGTAAGTGGTCGAAAGAAATTTGATCACATTTCTGATGTGGTGAAATCTCGTCACTAGCTGCCAATATGTATCCACATTAAATTCAAAATTACGACGCTGGCGTTTCGTTGTGAGAATCGCGATGCGCCTTCCTACATCATGGAGTTTGTGAAGCCTTATCAACCTACTCACAATTTTCGTTCTGGCGACAACGCACTTGAATTGGTTGTGCCACGGGCGCGTAAGAAAAATGTGGTGGTTCTCTCACGAACTGCCCCGCTTATTTGGAATGAGTAATCTCTTTCCATTCGATCATCTAACTCCCTGTTGAGTTTCTGCGTAAGGCTGAAGACACACTTATTCAATAAATCATTTAATACTTGATAGCATGTTTTTAACTCTTATGTGTGAGCTGGACGATCTTTTGTGAGCATATATGATAAAAAGCGCTACATGAGTACATACATTACATGAAATTACATTACATAAATTTGCGCAGATTGTTAGAATAATTATAACATACTTTACCTTAGGGAAGCTACAACAAAATTTAATTTCTCAGATGTGGATTTCTTCACTTCTATTTCTATCCTTCTATCCTTCAAAACAGCAAAAGGTTTTTATATTATTCATATATTTTATTGTCGGATTGCAATCAATGGGCAATCCCATCAAATAATGGTTATTCCGTTCAATCTTCAATGAAGGCAGCAACTGTTTGAATTTCTTACAAAACACGTAAGAAAAGCACCAACAGTGCGATGCACTAAAATTTTGGGTAAATATCATTCAACAGTTGTGTTTTCTGTAATAGTTTTTCATTAAAAAATGTTTCCCTATTCTTAACATTACATATATATATTTCTATTTAGGTGATCCATGTATAGCAAATTACAGTTTCACAAGTGAAAAAACAGCATGCTGCACTGTGTAACTTTTTATCTCGATCACTTGCACAGCATCGGTGCCATGAATGCCAACTTCAATCCTAGTGAAAAAATCCAAGAGTACAAAAACATAGCTACAGTCTAAACAAGGCCAGGAATAAAATTGGGTCATTTTGTTAAGCCATTTATCAACATCAGTGAAAAATATTGAAGGTAATCACAGTTTTTTTAGTAAGAAATTATTTTTGATCAGCCACGCTTTTTTATGATTTTCTTGTGTTAAAAATTTGAAAATTTAGTGGGGAACTCATCACAGGTTCAATGAGTCATTCGCAGTGAATGTCATCGGCTATTTGTGCCAAAACCTGGTTGATAGTTTTCATTACAATAATGTAATACAACAATGAAACATTGCCAACACAACAAAGTAAAATAATGCCGCATTACGTGTAAATTAAGAAACTTTCGATAGGTAACCCAGCAGCAAAGTACTTGCGCCAATAAGATTGTCAACTAGTGTGCATGAAACCAAGATATAACGAGAGTATCTTTTTTATTCTATATTCTCTTTGTACCTGAACGAAAAGAAACAGTCGGTCAGCGTGAACGGCATCTCTTCATCCCCACTCCAATGAAGTAAAGTGTTCATCAAAGTTCGGAGCTTTATCCTATCCTTAACAATCCGAACAACTCTCTGATGCACGAAATATAAGTAGCCGTTGGGATCCTTTTCCACTAGTTTTATAAATACTCAGAGGAATATCACGTTTATTCCATCTTTTTTGCAGTTGATAAATAATACGCCAGGGAACTAGTCAAAAGTGGCTAGTTGTCAATATCTTGACCTGAACGAAGACAAATTAGATGCTCTCCTTTTCTCTTCAAAACATAACGTACGGAAAAATGTATCCCATCGATTATGCTTGTGATTGGTCAGCATGATCCCTTCTCCAGTATATTTTTCATCGCTCTCAGGTATTCCCACTACGCAATAGGACAGCAGATCCATACAGCAGAACAGCTATTTCTGTGTATTTCCATATCGTCAGGATAAAAAAATACCACTCTCTTTGCAGTGATTCAACTAGTATCGGCTTATTAAATGTCTCTATTTGATAACGGCATCAATGCTTTGATGATTAGCCTTCCAATTTTCAGTGAGTTTAAAACTCAGCGCTTGACTGATCTTTGAGGTTAGTATATGTAAATTTATTGCACCGATTCTCCGTTCTCTTGACTTTCCCCCCGTTTATAAGCGCATTTTGTTCTAATTGCCTGTGCTTGTATTTTGATTTCTTGTCTTTCTATCCCCACGAAATCTCTCTGACCTATAATTAGGCTCCGAGATACTTGCCGTAAGACCCATTTTCTCCTGTCAGCTTCATTTTTTCTCCTAGTAGCCATACTAAAAGTTTTAGTGGTCACATGCTTTCATAAGTGCATCTCCTCAAATATGGAAATCACTTCCCGATGGGCTTATGACTTATGGCTTATGACTTCCGTTCTCTCTCATCTAGAAGTTTCGATACAAACTAAAAACGTATTTGCTTGAAAGACGCTTCTAATATTAATTGCAAATTTTATTATATTATTATTTTTAGTACAAAAATCATTTTATGGCCGAAGGTTTTTCGCTACAACCTGGTTTCAATAATATTGAGAGTACTATAAAATTCTTGCTACCCATCACCATCAACGCAGACCACTGACATGTTATTGACTATCCATTGCCCCGACTCAATATCTTGAACTTTCAAAATTTGATAGAAAACTACGTTTTTTGTTCACGAAGTCTTGGATTCTGATGTTTAGCTGTACGCCTGTAGTTCTACGTACGCCAATCATAAGGAAGCATCAGACCAGACCAGGAATATTTCGTCATTTGATGGTTAAAATTATTATACGGAATAAAGCAAGCTTATAGAAAATGAAAAAAAAAATAAACTATTTTCTTCTTCTGTATGGCCTGGCCAAATTCATAATTCACTCCATGTTTTCATTTTTATCATCCCAAATGATCCGCAAGATCAATCCCTTGGATTTATTTGTTTAAGACGATATCGGGTGTTATGGTTTTGAGAAAATACAGGGTGAGGGCCTTGGCCATCGTCGATCATCCAATACTTACAGATTACCTTGGAACCACTTGGTAGGTCAATTTACGTCCTTCAAAAGTGGTGGCAACCTAGTTAGTAATCACTACCTAGTTTTCGACAAATTAAGATAGCAGCGGCTTTTTTCTATTTAAATAAATACCCCCTTTTGCTCCAATTTTGTTATGTTTGACTAAAATTAAGTAGTTTGAAAATAAAAGTGGTTCTCCAAAGCAAGTTAGATTTAGAATATATGTAATTTCAAATTTAAAAAAAATAATTTACTAAATGATTAAGAATGTTTTTTTACTTTTTTATCCCATTTTCCCCTTCACGGTGTTGTCGAGTTTTTTCTTTGTTTTATTTTAAAATTACAATTACAAATCTTACAACAAAGGCCGATACCCCCTCCCCACCAAAAATACAAAAAATGGAAATGTGTGGCAACTTCGTTTCTTTTATTACCTCTGCTAGACCAGTGGACTATTCACACAGATTTTAAAGAGAAATCTGTCAACAAGCATTTTTTTCAAAGAGCATCTCGAGACTGTGAATGTCGTCCAGTATGTCCACTGGCTTATGTCACGCGAGAGCAAAAGGAGACATTTAGACAATTGCCACCTGATATGGTATAATTTTTGTGTAACTCAACTATTTTCACTACTAAACCATCTCCCTCTTGCATATCTAATTAGCTCTGTACCAATATAATTCGTAGTCCACTTGATTGGGTGTCGAGAGGAAGAGACAGAGAGACATATCAATTCGGGGTAATTAAGCACAATGAGTAATATACAAAAGTAAATACAATGTAATAGATCCATTATGAGATCGAGGTGCGTGTTCTCAAAGGGTGTACTGCGTGTATAATAAGTAAGAAAGTAGTAAAAAAAAGAACTACAGAACAGAATTGAGTAGTAGAAAAAAAGGAACACCAAAAGAACAGGAATTAAAACAATTACATTGGGAATTTTTACACTTTCTTTTCTCTTTTTTTTCTTTTTCGCCATTTTAAATTTCTGGTTCGTCTTCCTCCTCGGGTGATGCTGCAGCTTTTGAAAGATGTGCTCGAAATGTCACTGTCACTGTCATGAACATTAGCAGAAGCTTGGGCGGTCACTTTTTTTTGTCAATTAGGCACTTTTAGCTTTCATCATGGCTTTTTTTTGTTTTCGTTCTTCATAATTTTATTCTAACATTCTTCAATAATTTTTACTTACTGAGGCACCTTTCTGTTAGATTTGGGTGGAGTACTCCACATCTGAAAGCTAAATTGTGTTTTAAGGGGCATTCATTTCCAAAAAACATTTTATTATTTAATTTTCAATAGCTCTTGTTAAACTATACAGTACGATTTTAGATTGATTTTATTCTCTTGGGAATATGACTTCTTATTACTCGGAACATGAGCAAGATTCTTTCAGTTACTTGGTTAGCTTTTCCATTTCTTTCTTTTTCACATCTGTTGTTGGGGGTGAGAGAACTGAGGGTGTCTCTTCTTTGGTCATATTATCCTCTCATAATCAATGAGAGGTTGGGGCAACAAACTCAATCCAACAAACTCTTTCCAAAAAACATGTTATCATTTAATTTTAAATATCTATTGTTAGATGTACAGTCGATTATAGATTAATTAAATTTTGTGGCATTTTGATTACTTTTTACTCGGAACTCGAGCAAGATGCTTCTAGTTGCTCGGTTAGCTTTTCAATTGCTTTATTTTTTGCATCTGTTAGTGAGGTTGAGGGAACTGGCTGCTCTTCTGCGTTGCTTGGAGCCTCGTTTGCCTCTTCGTTTTTGGCCGTTTTTGCAGCTTTTGCAGCCCGCTTCCTATCTTTCATGGGTTGGACGTTCCTCTTCCATTTTGGTGTAGGTAAAACGAGTCAACTTTCTGTTAGATTTGGGTGGAGTACTCCACATCTGAAAGCTAAATTGTGTTTTAAGGGGCATTCATTTCCAAAAAACATTTTATTATTTAATTTTCAATAGCTCTTGTTAAACTATACAGTACGATTGTAGATTGATTTTATTCTCTTGGGAATATGACTTCTTATTACTCGGAACATGAGCAAGATTCTTTCAGTTACTTGGTTAGCTTTTCCATTTCTTTCTTTTTCACATCTGTTGTTGGGGGTGAGAGAACTGAGGGTGTCTCTTCTTTGGTCATATTATCCTCTCATAATCAATGAGAGGTTGGGGCAACAAACTCAATCCAACAAACTCTTTCCAAAAAACATGTTATCATTTAATTTTAAATATCTATTGTTAGATGTACAGTCGATTATAGATTAATTAAATTTTTTGGCATTTTGATTACTTTTTACTCGGAACTCGAGCAAGATGCTTCTAGTTGCTCGGTTAGCTTTTCAATTGCTTTATTTTTTGCATCTGTTAGTGAGGTTGAGGGAACTGGCTGCTCTTCTGCGTTGCTTGGAGCCTCGTTTGCCTCTTCGTTTTTGGCCGTTTTTGCAGCTTTTGCAGCCCGCTTCCTATCTTTCATGGGTTGGACGTTCCTCTTCCATTTTGGTGTAGGTAAAACGAGTCAACTTTCTGTTAGATTTGGGTGGAGTACTCCACATCTGAAAGCTAAATTGTGTTTTAAGGGGCATTCATTTCCAAAAAACATTTTATTATTTAATTTTCAATAGCTCTTGTTAAACTATACAGTACGATTGTAGATTGATTTTATTCTCTTGGGAATATGACTTCTTATTACTCGGAACATGAGCAAGATTCTTTCAGTTACTTGGTTAGCTTTTCCATTTCTTTCTTTTTCACATCTGTTGTTGGGGGTGAGAGAACTGAGGGTGTCTCTTCTTTGGTCATATTATCCTCTCATAATCAATGAGAGGTTGGGGCAACAAACTCAATCCAACAAACTCTTTCCAAAAAACATGTTATCATTTAATTTTAAATATCTATTGTTAGATGTACAGTCGATTATAGATTAATTAAATTTTTTGGCATTTTGATTACTTTTTACTCGGAACTCGAGCAAGATGCTTCTAGTTGCTCGGTTAGCTTTTCAATTGCTTTATTTTTTGCATCTGTTAGTGAGGTTGAGGGAACTGGCTGCTCTTCTGCGTTGCTTGGAGCCTCGTTTGCCTCTTCGTTTTTGGCCGTTTTTGCAGCTTTTGCAGCCCGCTTCCTATCTTTCATGGGTTGGACGTTCCTCTTCCTTTTTGGTGTAGGTAAAACGAAATCATCTACATAAGCTTCGTTTCCATCTGTAAGTTATTAAATAAATGTTATGTTTTCGTTTTAATTTAATTACTAATGTTTTTTTCACAAAGGCATTTTACTTACCAGACTTGCTGTCGTCATTTTTCTTTCTCTCATTACCTGGTAGTATGATTTCAGCAATAATTTAAAACAAGGTATTAATTAGTTTTATTTATTGAAAGTAAGAGTTTAATAACAGTTTATTTTTACGTGAACCATCAGGCTCCTCATCCTCCACTTCTAGTTCTTGGTCTTACATCTTACATTACATATACCAACACAACCTACGTCTATCAAAAAGAGTGTATGTGAAAAATGTCAGGGATCATTCACATTTCAACCAGAGGATTTGAAATCAAAAGAGAGGTGGCTTGGATTTTTTTTCGAATGTTGACATCATGCCCATCACAACCATGGGATACCAATCGAAAGCAAATGGTTTAGGGATGATGATTGAGGGGAAATGATTGAGGAAAACATCAGCAAATCCTTGAATGGGGACCCATCAACAGCCCCAAGCAAAATTATCAATGAATACGGAATTGGCTAGAGAAAACGACGCCTTCGACACGATAATAAGGGTAAATACGTTAATAGGGGGTAGACACTAGCAACCGTGACACTAGCACCCCATTCTGGGTACCCATAACCAAGAATTTTTTTGTCATATGTAAAACTAATTAGTATTTATTTCATGCAAAAAGTTAAAGTGTTAGTAAAAATGCCGAAATAATTTTAAAATATAAATGTAACAAAATTGAAATTGCTGTTGCATGATTCTTGCACCAAAAAGCAAGGAAATCGAATAGCTTTTTAAAATTATACAATTATTTTTGCTTGAAATAACCCACATGACCAATGCAAACTTATTAATTTCACAAACGATACAAATTCTCTGAAGTAGAATTAAAACAGAACATTTCTCAGAGACTACTTCTCTGACTAGAAAGAAATTTATGGCAGAAAATGAATCTGAAGCTTATCTATTCGAATAATATGGAACATATACAACTTTCTATAAATTCCATTAAAAATATTATTAAATAAATAAAATTTACAGATGGCATTGATCTACCAGAAACTGATAATGAAGTCTACCAGCTAGAATTCCTCGTGGAATTGATGTATAACCTTGTTGTTCAGATCAGATAAGAATACTATAATTGGAATTTTAATTCATTTAATGAGTAAAACTATTTCATGCCTGATTTCAAATTACAGATGATATATTGACGTAGCAATATTCGTTCTCTTTTTTATGGTTTAAAACTATAATCTTTTCTCTCAACGTAAAGGCTTCATGGACTTATGGCTATTGTTGACCAAATGCCGTACACGTGCATTTTTTCGAGGTGGCTGAAGTTTAAGAAGAATCAATGAAGCCAGACATTTTTTTTGCGGTTTTTATTTTGACAATATAGTAGATAGTTATAAATAGAGTGTTTCTATAATTTTATTAATGTAACTATGCAACCGCATCCGTTGGATCGCTATATCAACTAAATCTTTATCCTACCATTAAAGAAAATTGGAAGTAAAAATAAGAAATGATGATGTAAATATCATTATATTCATAAGAGAACATCTAATGCGGTTCTTTCTGTATCAGCCGCGGTTGAGAGGCTCTCTAGTCTAGCAAGGCTGATTTTCACTCTAAAACGAGGCAACCATACAGATGGAAAATTTTAAATGTTACTCTTTCTTCGTATAACAAGGAAGTGCTTGCCAATTGGTGTAATGAATAAGTTGACAAAAAAAAATTAAATTTTGACTCAAAGATTGCGTTTTTATCTGATCTGATTTTTTAATTATCGGATGAAAATGATGAATCCGATGGAGATGATGAATCTGATGAATCTGATGGAGGTGATAAATATAATGCAGCTGATGGAGATGACAGAGATGAGATAGTAAACCTAAATGATAAAGTAAGATACAAATTATAACTTATTTTAAGGTAGATGATCTAACTTTATGCTCAGCACAGAGTCTAAAAATGGACAAGTCGAAGAAGACCAAGAGGTGGATGGAAAAGCCACCAGTTACCCGGAAGAGATGAACGAAGCTGCAGCAGGATGTAGTCAAAATTTTCGTGCTGATTTTCATGCTGATTCTAAAGGTAAGTAAACCTATGAGGATTATTGTGTAAGATAAACACATGAAATTAATTTTTCTAAAATTATTCTATGAATTCAGACGATAAAAAAGAAACTGCTAGCAAAAATAAAAGAAAGAAATTATTTCAAAATCTAAAGAATTAAAAAAAAAAGATTTGTTAAAAAAATCTGAGGATAACAACAGCACCACTGGCAGTGATGCAACACAAATTGTTTCGTCTGAAAATATTGAACATGAAGATTCCAATACTAATATGGTAATATTCTAGTTAACCTAAGTTTAATATGTCAACATGGGAAATATTATTTCTTAAACGAAAAATACTGTTGTGCAAAAAAAACCGCTAACAGGAATTGTTGTAAACATCCAACATGGTTGAACATGGAGACGCTACTGCGGCTGATAAGATTTAAGTAGCTATCTGTTTAAAATATCAACACAATTAATTTATATTTTATTATTTTTTCAACAAAAACAATGCAGATAATGAAGGATAAAAGTGCTAAATGGAACACAAAAAATCGTTTGAACACCAACCTACTCCATCTCCTAAGTCCAAGTCAGCCAAAGTTAGCTCAAGCTTGTGCAAGTTGATGACAATGACACAGTGACAGTGATCTCTCGAAAACCGAGCATATTCACACAAGTTATTCTGTGCACGGAAACGAGCAAAAAAACTTGGCGGAGGAAGTAAATTTGTCAGACGAGGAAATTCCAACAATCAGGAACCACAAGGAGAGGATAATCAGGATGCCAGAAAAATCGGATTTGGTAACGTTCAAATATAACGTTATATAAATAAAAGTTATTCAGCAGACAGCAACAATGAAGTAAATTTGGCAGAGGATGACAATGCCAATCAGGAACCACAAAGAAAGAATAATGAAGATGTAATTGAAGCAGATGCTGATGACCAATCCTTTTATTTATCACTTCGAGGAAGGAAGCTACATGTGTGTCTAGTAGGGGCTAAGTAGAAAGCAAATAAAATTTTTTAAGAAAAAAAAAATAATATTTTGCCATACAATTTGTTTGTATGGTATGGTATCATGATATTTAATACTTTGAAACTCAATGTGCAGAGAGAGCACTTCAGGAAAATACAATTTAATATAGAAAAAAAAACTTCAAAATGAAACTTCCCTTTAAATACAGCCGATGTGGATGAAGATGTTATGAACATTGTGGGAACAGAGGAAAGCTCAACATGGATTTCAATTAAATTGTCTCAATCAAAGACGTAAAAAAATATTAATTTTGAATAAAGGTGTCGTTTTAATGGATGAGAAGGGTTGAATTGGGATAGAGAATCTTAATATTGTGAGATGAGTAACAGTTACTCGTGGTGTGGGGCGTGGTGGGCGAGTTTTGACAAGTAGGCAGAATTAACATCGTACCTACACCTTTGCGACATTTCAACTGAACAGTCAACGGTTGTTCCGAATGCTTTATTCTCAATCATTTCTGCCTGTTTCTCCTCTGGCAAAAGTATTCGAGTCATAAACGAATTTTTGTATCGAACGTTGACACGTGAACTTTATCACTCTATTGACAGTGTGTCGGAGACAAAATTTATTTTAAACGGAGTTTTGTATTCACTCACATACTTCGCAGATTATTTATTTGACATTGCTATCGGTTATTAGTCAGCAAAGGTATTTATATTCTGGATTAGATTCCAATTCTTTTAATGTGCTTGGGACCAAGCATGGTTCTAATAGTTTCTCGCCATCAAATGAAGAACCTTGTTCTCTAACACAAGAAGAGATTATGTTAAAACCTATAGTAGTACGTCTTATGAAGGAATTAAAATGAATAAGTAAGTTTATCTATGCATCTTCATGATTCCGTCACTATCACTTATTATGAACGACGGCACTCGCACCTGGTCCCTCAATTGGAATAGCATCAGATTAATTCGACATTTTATTCAAAGGATAGTGAAGTTCATTATTACATTATTGTTGTCATAACCCAATTAGTAGTAAATCAATCTCAATTTATATTTCCCAGTGCGATTGTAATCAATAGTGAGATGGCAAAATCATCATCTTGCTGACTTGTTTTCACTACGCGTCCTCCTCGGGAAACTTTCAGATTTTGATTCGAAGCATTTAATAAGCGTAAATTACCCATTAATTTGATTTTCTGACAACGAGCATAATCAAGAAGCAAACGATGCGCAGATTAAAAAAAAAATTATTGCGGAGGTTTATTGCGTGTTGTAGTTCTATATGTATTTAGTATTTGTTTATAGATTTTGTGTTTTTAAATTATTGCGTGATATATTTTATAGTCGTTATTTTTTTAATTCTAATTATAAGCTCACTTACGGTTGAGGTACTTATGTCTCAGTATTGTCATTCTCACAATCGATCAGCCGCACATCGTTATTCTGCAAAGTGGAAAGCCTCTCTTATCTAGCGAAATTTAAAGTTAAATCTTTACAAAAAAACTAGGTATTTATTCATATCCCCTTTCGATTAATAGCTTGTGAAATTTTTTTGCTTTTTCTGACCTGATAATAATTGAAGTGGAGATGACGAAAAAATTTACCATTTTTTAATCAATTCGTATCGTTTCCGCCGAGACCGACTGAAATGCTGTGTACGTACGACCAGACTATTTTGTTTCTGAATCTGCGATTGAAGCTTGCTGATAACTTTTTCTTTTACAATTTTTTTTTCGCTCACTGAAACAAAGCAGCTTATAGATTATTTTTTCACTGGCTCTTTTTATTTTGTAGGAAGATGATGAATGGTCGCTGTACCGGTGCCTCAGTAGAACCTTTGGTCGTGTTCAAAAACCATATATGGCAAGCAAAAACACTTTTGCAAAATTTTTTAAAGCTTCGGCCCACTATGTGTGTGTGTGTGTTGTTTTTTTCATATGATATTTGTTGGTCACAAAGCGTAGTGCCAATTATGGGTGTTAGATGGCGTGTGGAGGAAATTTAGAATTTTACGCGAGATTGTGATGAAACTCAATTTGCTTGAAACTGATTTTGACTTTGCTGGGATTTTTATTTAAAGAAAGGTTGTGAATTCGTTCTCGCAGTTGTGTGCAGTTGTTATGTTGTTAGGATTTTAAAAATAGAAACTGTTTCAGTTGACAGCAGAAGGTTACCGCCGAATAGTTGTCTGCGGCCCCCACATAATACCAAACGAGTTTCTCACTGCAAGTGCGAAGGTTATTTAGGGTCCAAGTTCCATTTTAATCATTGCCAAAATTTACATTTGTCTCCATTTTCATTGCGACCTCGTTCCCCCGAGGTTTTGCTGGAGTCCTGAGGCCTGTCCATGGAGTCCATAGAACTTATTTCTATCAGTCGTGCGGGAAATCCCCACCTTGCGTTTCTTGGCGTTGTATTTCGTGACAGTGGAGAAGACTATTTCTTTTTGCCAATTAAAACCCAAAATATCGCAAATTAAAAAGAATAAGGCACTGTAGAAAAACGGACTAACGATTCATTTCTTCCGGTGACTATCGAATTTAATTTGCTGGCTGCTCCAAATCAAATTAATTTCTGAAGTGATTTAAGCTCATCAACCGATTGTTGCGCAACTAATAATAATTTTACTGGGTAATTCTTCGTCACGTTTTTGCACATGTAACCAAATGGCTTTCAATCCTTTGATCCATTCAGTTTTGTCCTGTCAGTCATTTAACAATTGCAATTTCACTGTTCAAAGTCAGTGATAGCAATCTCGAATTTTCTTCTCGTTACGTCACACAATGAAGGCCATAGCCAAAAAAGCAAAAATAAGTTTTTATTTTCTTACACACTCGTCTCGATCTGCATTTTCATCCGCAGATAGAACTCGTTGTCTGTGCCCCCGAGATTTGTTTGGGGAGGAAGCCAAATTTATTTGCACTTAAATATTCTGCTTGATTTTTTTCTTTTTTTTTTCTTTTGTAATTATTCAGTTGACAACGGTGCTCGATAAAAGACTGCTGGCGCTGAATTCGATGCAGTTGACGTTTAAAAATCTGGCAAGAATATTATGCAACAGTGCAGCGACTACCCCTGAAGCTTTTTGATTGGTCAGCCGATGTAAATGACAGACACTATAGCACACCGACCAGACGCCAGACACTGCACACGACACAGGACGAACGATATAAAAGACACGACATTAACGACACAGACGCAACGCGTAGGGACAGTGCACTGGGGATGCAACAACGCGAGCAGAGTTGGCGAACGTCAAACATTTCATCAAACATAAGACACATCAGCCGCGCCGGAATTGAGGTTACTTTTGGAAAAACAGGTAAATACCATTCCTATATTTGAAGAATCCCTAACCGAAACGTTTTCCTAAATGAAACGCCGTAATGGAAGAGGAAGTGAAATTCGTTGAAATTGTATTAGGAGAATAAGTTTTGGACAGGCTAGGGCCCATTTTGAATTAGAAATTCCCCGTTCGGAAGGATTCCTGGCATGTGCAGTTCCTTATGTATACGTCGTCGTACTATAGGCTACTGGATATTACCACCGAAAAATAATCTGATAGTTCGACCGATGCTAGACCTACCGACAACAGTCGAACAAGGCCTTTTTGTCGAACAAATGATCTTTACTATAGAGGTTGTCAAGCGTAATAACAATCTTAGTTCTGCTATCGGCCGCTGTGGTGCGCATCGGCGTAAACTGCACACGATTTTTTGCTCGACTACTACTTTTTCAATGGTATAACATCTATAGGCTGGGATGAACGTCACATTGACCAAGCCTTTTTCTCTTGATTGAACTTTTACGTTGATACTTTTGCCGCATGATAAACTTTCTTAACTAATTGGAGCTTTTTATTTAATTAAAAACGATCTTGCGTAACTAAACTAAAATTTATATGTATGTATTTAAACAAAAAAGCCAAGGCTATTCGGCTTATCCGATTGAGTTGAAAGCCTGTCGGAATGAAGAGGAAGGTGAAATTTTACCTTGTGCCTTTGATAATGAAATTCTAAAGCATTTCCATCCTTCCATTTGTGCGCCGAGCTAAAAAAAACCTAATTGAAATTCATTTCATTTTCTTTTATCACTTCCGGGAACAGGATGGTCCTTACGGTCGTGTATGACGGCTACGTCCGCTCCTTGGCCATTTTACCTTACAGCGTTTTCATCACCAACAGTGTGGCCGGAGCCCTGGAATTGCCGGCTGATCTGGTGCCGGTCGTAACGCTCGATCGACTGTGCAGAAGATGGACCCTGATGATGGCCATGGGCTTGGCCGGACTAGCCGGCATAGCCACCGGACTCGTCCCCCAGAGTAAGCAGCATCTCTCATTACTCTTGAGTCTTTTTATTGCTGTTTGCCCGTTCACAAAATGGAACCTGCAAACTGTCACGTCCGACATTTATTTTCTCTTAAATATTTTGGTTGCGTTATTCAGCTTCGGCCATGTTGATAACGGTGCTGGCCATGGCCAGTCGCTTCTTCACAACCACTGCTATAAACTCGGATCTCCAGTACACGGTCGAGCTCATTCCGACCCAGTTGCACGGACAAGGCACTGGCGTCATCCACATCACTGGGCATGGCGCCACATTCTTCGCTCCCTTCATTCTCTATCTGGTAAAATAAACATTAAACATTGACTGGCCAGGCCCTTGTATGATCAGAAAAATCCGCTAAACATTCGCTCACTTTCGCCCAGTCGGCCTAACCGAACGACTGACGTTTGGGTTCGCCAATAGTTTTTACTCCGCTTTTGATGTCTCAATTCTTTTCTCTGGTCGTATAATTTTATAGAGTAACTACAACAAGACCCTGCCCTACATCGTCCTGGGCTCTTTGTCTGTTTTTGGCGGACTCCTCTGCCTCCTTTTTCCCGAGACGGCCGACCAGAATCTGCCCGAAACGGTGGCCGATGCCGAACATTTCGGAGCCGATCAATCCTTCTTCCAAATGCCCTGCCTGTCCAAGTGAGTCTATTATTATTCATTAACCCAAAATAAGTTTTTTATTCGTTTAATGTCCGTTTTGTCTGGATGTCACGCCCGCGAATAACTCTGAATGGGAATGAAGTGGATATCCATTACTCTCCCATTTGTTGATATTTGATGGAATCTTTATTCGGTCTGTCGCGTTCATCCTCTTCCACCTGATTTGTATTTGTCAATAGGCGGTGGGAGCGTCAATAAAGGTTGAACGACGCCAAGGACGCCGATGTCACAATAAGTTCACCCTCGTTCGAAGACGCCCTGGGTGGTGGGACCGCCAGGCCCGCTTGTCAATACGTCAAGGACCTATCAGATCCAGCGTTCACGGGAATCGGGAGCGCCAAACTCAACCGGCAACAACAAAATAAACAACAGCAAACGGTTCCGCATAGACTGGAGCATCTGCCGACTGATGGATGGCACAACAAAGCTTTCGCTTCGAGCGATCCTTCTTTGGACAAACATCAAACCTCTCGATTGTGACTCCTCCTGTGATTCTTAGATCCTGAAAGGAACAGTCTGGGAGTTTTTTTATTCTCTTTTCTTTTTCCCTTTTTTTCTTCTCTTAAAAAAATTTAACGTCCGCCATTTTTTCATTTCGGCATCCATTTGTACTGCCAGTTCTTCCGAAATGAAATAAAGTTTTCTAAAATTATTCTATGAATTAAGGCGATAAGAAAGAAACTACTAGCCAAAATAAAAGAAAGAAATCATTTCAAAATCTAAAGAAATAAAAAAAGGATTATTAAAGTAAATTTGAGGATAACAACAGCACCACTGATAGTGATGCAACACAAATTGTTTCTTCTGAAAATGTTGAACATGAAGTTTCCAATACATCTGGTAATATTCGATAGTTAACCTAAGTTTAATATGTCAACATGGAAAATCTAATTTCTTATACGAAAAATACTGTTGTGCAGACTAGTATAGTCATTTTAGTTGTTGTAACTCAAACAATTAGTAATGAGAAGTTTTATTAATGAGCACTATTTTTACATACTTTTTAAGTAAGTGTTTAAAAAAATTCAAAAATCGTACGTAGGGATCACATATAAATTTTCAATTAGAAATTCGAAAATAAGAAATGGGGGTCTAATTTTAAATATTTTTTTGTTTTTATTACATGTAATCAAACTGTATGTGTTAATAAACGTGTGTTTCTAATTTAAATGTTTTTTGTGTAGATTAACTATTTTATTTTAAATTTTAAAGTTACTGAAATTGGTTTCCGCGTCGAAATTTTTTCGCCGTGTTTAACACGGCGCTTATGGCGCTACGCGTCTTGTTAAAATTGATGCTACATAAAAACTAAATAACCTAAAAATCCCCAAAAAATCTAGTTTTGTACCCTATATAACCTAGTTTTTTTGTATTGATTATATCTTATGAATATAGCACAGTAAAAAAGTTATAACCATTACAAAAAAAACTACCCTTTTTTAAGGTTTTTCCAAATTCCGCAAATCTGGCTGGGTTGACTATAAATGAATGGAAAAGGCTTTTGTGACTTTCTTCTCTTTAGTCTTTTTGCCATCTTTCGTTTAAGAGTTCTCTTCTTTCGTTTGTAACCGTCTTCCTCTTCTGAAAGCCAGTTTTTAATTTTTTTTTTCATTTCTATATTGTGTGTGGTTATTTTTATTTCTCGTTGCTATAATCTTCAGATTCCTACTCAATAATTTCTTCTCTTTCAAAATGTCGTCAGGACGATGTAGAATGAAGAAATGTCCACGACATGTCCATATCATTTTTGATCTGTTTACCATGGCTCATCCTCCTCTTTGCCCAATATATCTTCAATTATACCCGTATGCCTAGTCTCTTATTGGCATTGGCTTTGCCAAAAACATTGTCTTGTTTGTTTTTTATTCTTCTTTTGTTTACACTTTACATTAGAATTAGAACACACTTTACATTCATATTAGAATGATGGATTCTCATTCTGAGCAAAAGCAAGAGTCATGCAGTCATGCAGTAATGCTTTTTCAATTCTTTCATCATTTGCATTAGGTATTTTAGGGGGTTTGCATTGGATGGTTTGCATGCCTTCACTGTCTTCTCTCGTTCCATGCTCTGTTGTCTCTTGACCCGCTTCATATCCTTCTTTTTTGCATATTTTTCTTTATTTTACGAGGTTGCTCTTGTGGCAATTAAAACTTATGCCAATCCTCCAGAGACACCGAAGCCCAGTTATGTGATGAATCAGATATGTCGTTCCCCTTCCAGCTGCTTGACAACTAATTAAGAACAGAGTAGACCGCATGATTGTTATCAAAAATAAGTTTGTATTCAGAATTCATTAACTTTGCATCTTAAAAGATACACATGTATGAACAAATTGCTTCAACGAGAATTCCCCGACATCTACGATTTTGCTGACGATGACTGTGGAGGCGGAAATGAGGTGGGCGTGTAGGCTTAATTTTTTTTCATTTTCTTGTCTGTCCTCTTCTAGATTTGCAGATTTGCTTCGCTTATTCTTGTGAGATCTGTTATCCGACTTTTCTTCTGCACAGGCAGTAACCGCCTCAGTTATATCTTCATTTTCCATTCCTTTTGAGTACTGTTTGGCATCTTTTTCCTCTGCAAAATCCTTTTTAGGCGTTTTATTCTGACCAAAACTACCATATTTGCTACACGGGAAAAATATATAGGGCTAAAAAAAATACGGGAACAAAGGCAATTTTTTTCAAGTGGTTGCCGACTCTTTTTTCCCTGGTTCAGTTGATGGGAAATCGCGGAAAATGGGGAAAAATGGGAAAATTGAGCAAAATGGGGAAAAAAAGGAAAAAGGGGAAACAAGGGGAAATTTGGGGAAAATCGGGGAAATCGAAAGAACCTTTGCAGAGGATAATAGCGTTCTGAAAGTCACCAAAAGTCACACTGTCAAGGTTTGTTTAATTTGATTGGTTTATTATTCTAAAATGAGGTATTTTTGTTTTTTCTTATTATACTTCAGGGTTGAATTTTATTCATTTGATAAATATTAATCGTATTTTAGGGAAATGAGCTTCGAAGTAGACGTGTATGATACACTTAAGACGAATGAACTAATGTTGGCTCCCCATTGTGAAAATAATAAAATAACTTGGCTACAACTACAGTACCCACGCCAGGTATTGGTTCACCCCGGTCCAAAATAGGCGTTTTAACCCGCTCGAGATAGGCCTTACGGTGTCTCGCGCGGGATTTTTAAAAAAATACTTAGGTTAGACGTACGAGGTTTATTTTTTTTAATCAGAAAGATGAAGAAGTAGTCTTCATCTTTCTGATTTTTAATTTCCAAAACGTGTTAAGGTTTTATAGGTAAATTCATCGTTTTGAAATATTGGTTCACCCAAAAAATAAAAAAAAAATGTATCGCATGGCCTGTCCCTACCCGCGGCATGGCCTTAGGGTATGGCGGGGAGAAATCCTTTGTCTGCCATATCCTAAGGCAATGCCGCGGGTAGGGACAGGCCATGCGATACATTTTTTGGGTGAACCAATATTTCAAAACGATGAATTTGAACAGCTGCCCTGTCCCTTGCTGGAATTTTCAATTTTGACCAGCGGATTCGGAATCTTAAGGGTAAAAATTATATATTCCATTTACTGAATAGAAATTGTCGTTTAACTTTCAAAAATGAACAGATGCTAATGACGAAGAATTCTTACTGAGCGACCCGTTTGTGGATGAGTGGCAGGGTTCGCGGATGCAATCATGCAATCCAGTCCAGGAAACCTATTTAACCCGAGGGGATCTTCGAATCTGCCCCTCCCGCCCTTATTGTTAAATCGCCATCACTTTTCTTCGTTTTCCGTTTTAGAAACCTAATCGCATCCTCAAAAGTAGATTTTTCTTGATCTAAACTCGTCAACTCAGTTTGCCCTTCATCCAGAAGTTTGCCGTTTTCTCCGGTTTTGGTTTCGGGGAAAATTTCTTGCAAAGTGAGATGTTATAGTGATTAAAGTCCAAAAGAAATCCACGTCCGTCCGTGCAGTGAAATTTTTCAAACAGTGCACATAACGAATGAATTTGACATTTATGTTGCCGTTTTTGGGGGTGTTTTCAAACTAGAATCCCAAAACATCATTTAAAAATTTTTAGCTAATTTTCCCGTAATTTTTACAATGTAGCTCGGTGACTTAGCCGAAGGCGCTGGTAGTACACGCCGGAAACAGGCTTACTAGCGCCAATGGCCTGAAAGGATTTGGACTTTCAGGCCAGTGGTGGGGACTATCAGGCCACTGGCCTGAATGTCGCTGGCCTGAATGTCACTGGCCTGAATGTCCGGGACCCTACCTGTAGGAATGAATGTTAAATATCTATTAAAATTAATGTTAATTTTTTTTGAAATATGAAGGTAATCCCAAAAGAAAAACAGCCCAAAAGCAAAGAAAGGAAAGAAGCTACAAGATTTCAAACGCCAAAAACAAGACAATCAAAACGATGTTGACGGAGCTGATATGCACGTTTTCTCTGGTAATGAAGGGAAAGAAAAGATTTCCGATTAATTTTCTGATTCTTGTAGCAGAGATTCAGATTCTGATTATAAAGTATTTTTTTCGAAAAATTCCCTTATACCTTCTTGAAAATACAAACTTGAAAATTTAAATTTAAAAATTTTTGCTGTTGGCCCCCGTTTGATTGGAGCAAATTTCACGCGATGGAAATGAAATAATAAATACACAAAACATACCTTCTGGACGATTATCGGCTCCGTCGTCGACTCAGATTTCTGGCGTAATATCCATTGAAATAATCAATCCATCCAATAATCTCCAAAAGTCCGTTTTCCCTACGCTGTAAAGTTCCTATTTTTTAAAAAAATTTGAAATTGATAACCCTTTTATTGTTAATCCAAGTAACGATGAAAATGATGAGGAGGAGGATACCCTCTTCAACCTCACGTACACGACTCCTACACAACTACGGATTCAGAGTCAGAACACGAAAAAAAGCAATGAAAATAGTATGAAAGATTTATTTTTATTAACAAGCAAAGGTTTTTTATAAAGGGAGTCGTAGAGCAAACCACGGAATAAATGCAAGATATATTTTTTTTAGATTAATTGCATTAAAATGTTTTTGCCCCATCGACCCTACCGACAAACTTGAATTCCATAGAATCTTGGTTTTGACTTTACAAGAGGATGGAGGCAGGGAATGGATTTTGCGGCCAATAACCATCAGGAAATAAAGCCAATACACAGACCAAACACCATAGCCTTCCACGGGACACACAAAAGAGAGAGTTTAAATTTATTTTGTATTTGTTTATCACATTGCTATAGGCCTATATCTTTCGATCCTTAACTTGTCTTACAACTCCAAGCAGGGAATTTTGGTTTACATGCATAACGATAAAAAATTGGAGCAGTGACGATAATAATACCAATTTCAAAGTTTAATCCGAACGACCTAATAAGTATAAATATCGGTTAAATAAAAGATTATTTCACAAATTCATTAATTCTTTAATACTGATATCAGTGGAGGAATCATTTGAAGACTCACAATCCGAGCATGAATATCCAAATTCGGACAATCCATTTCTCTCCTTTGAACGAGAAAGTAAAGAAGAAGAATTTCAGCTGGATTACTACAGTAAGTAATACATATATAAATGAATGATACCTAATTGCTAATTCCATACCTAAAATTTAAAGAAGATAGGATAATACCAGACTACGAGCCTGAAGTGGAGGATTTGGAACCTGAACACTCACGTAAGAAAACTGTTATTATAATGCTATTATTTCAATTAATATAACTATTTAATACCTGATTCTAAATTATAGGTGACGCCAAGTTGCCAGAATTTGAGAAAACAGGCTGTGTCCAAGAAGAAAAAGAGTGCCAATCTCATTTGTCTGGTAAGAGAAAAAAAAAGCCGAAGTGAAAAAAAAAGCCAAACAAATATTAATTAGTTTTAAACTAAAACTAAGAAGAGAGTGTAAATTAATTTTTTTCAATTTCAGATGGTGATGCAGCGTATGCCGCAGACATTGATGAATTCAAGGAGAAAGTTCCAAAAAGAAAAAAAACATGACTAAAAAGAAAAACTTGAAGCGGACAAGGAAAGAAGAAAAAGTGGATAACATGAGCAAAGAAATGACATCCTCAGTTCCCTTACCCCCAACAACAGACGCAACAAAACAAGAAATGGAAAACCTTACCAAGCAACTGGAAGTGTCTTGCTCTTCTTCCGAGTCCGAGAGTTCCGATGTTCCGAGTCACGTTCCGAGTCTGAATCCACGAAAATGAAATTATTCTAAAATCTTATGATGATTACTGTCGATATGTTTGCAAGAATAAATTAAATGTGTGTACGATTTTCAAATACAGTTCAAAATTCAGAATATGAAAAATCTTAACCCTAGTCTGTTGTTAATGTCATGCAGTTGGGGGAGGAAGGGAGAGTGACAGAACTCCTTGGTTCAGAAGGCCTTGGATCGTTGATATTGAAAACTTATCTACAAACCAAATCATCAATTTCCAACTTGCTTCCTGAATTTGCGGCAATGGATTACACATTGGATTACTACAGATGTGGAAAGTAAGTAAAAGAAAATTTAAAGTTTGTCAGGTTGTAGGTTGTACTTTAATTTGTCTTGTATCTTATTATTTCTAGGTGTCTGAGTTCACATTTCAGCTGGTGCAAGATCTATGAGAAACACCTCAAGTATCGAGAAAGTAAGTTTCACCTTTATGACTATTAAGATAAATGTATAACTTACTGATTTGATTTGAACTTACAGCCTCTGATGATGAAAGTTCCGACAAGGAAGATGTTCCCCCTCATGTTGAATCCTCTCAGGGGGAATCGGATACTTCTGGAGACCTTAATTCTGGAAACAACACCCCAAATGATTCTGAAAGTTTTGAAGGTAAGACCTCATAATCAATCACAAATTATAAAATAAAAATTTTTAAATTAAAAACCTAGGAGAAGGAGAGCGTAAAAGGAAGAAGGCCGAACGTAAAAAGAAAGCCAAAAAGGCCAGGTTGGAAATTGAAGGAAACAGTACCTCGGACGAGGACAGCGATCTGTCGAGCGCCTTTTCCGACTGCAGCCTCGACGAGGATGAAGAGTAAATGGCCATAAGAGAAAAGGAGGAGAAATTAAAGTAAAAAAATTCAGATTTAAAAGCCTTCATGTGTTTGCGTTAAAAAAATGTCTGTCTTTATGTTACCTTCTCTCTTTTTCCATGTTTCTTTCTTTACTTTAAAATAAATCACTTCATCTCCACATCCTTCCTTGTTGAATCTTTGTCTTGTTTCTCCACTTGACTTGGGATTGCACTATCTGCCTTCCACTCCATGACGGTTGCCAACTTAAACTTGCTTTTCAATGCAAGGATCACATGAGCAAAGAAATGACACCCTCAGTTCCCTTACCCCAAACAACAGATGCAACAAAACAAGAAATGGAAAAGCTAACCAAGCAACTTGAAGTATCTTGCTCATGTTCCGAGTAATAAGTCAATATTCCCACGAAAATGAAATTATTCTAAAATCGTACTGTACAGTTTAACAAGAGTCAAACATGTTTTGTCAGCATGAGGGGGGGGAGGAATCGAATTCGGTTACCCGAAACTAAAAGGAACGACGTAGGAGGTCGTAGGAGGTCCGGTCCCTTTGGCCGCCGCCAAGTTCAGATTGCCCGTAGTACCGAGATCCTTACTTGGATCTCTGCAATAGCCATGCTATTGAATAGCCCTCAGCCCTCTGCAACCTCACGTATACGACTCCTTATTTTGTATTTGTTTATCACATTGCTGTAGGCCTATATATTTCGATCCGTAACTTGTCTTACAACTCCAAGCAGGGATTTGGTTCACATGAATAACGATAAAAAATTGGAGCAGGGACGATAGCCTCCTTTGACAAGTGGCTCCCTCTTCTCGGGTTTTCTGTGGTTGCCTTATTAATAACTTAATAATAACGGATAATAACAAGATTTGTTCATAATTAACGACTCTGACTTGTATATTCAACCCTTTGCAATTTACCCAGCCCAATTTATTCCACACCATTCCCTTTCCAATTTATTGTTTGGAATAAAATTTCCGTTAGAAAACGTCGCGTGAAATAAAGAAGTAGAGAAATGAAGAGAGCGATAAAAAGTCACTCCTGTTAAAACAAGAGCAAGGCATGTTGTATGAGAGGGAGAGAAAAGTAGGACCTGCCGTTATGCGGGCAAGGCCACTTTTGGTTTAGAGTGGTAGAGACAGTAACCTTTCGTGGCGCGGGTTAGCCGGTTAGTTCTGTTCTGGCATGTTTTAGAACAAAGAATTGGGTGTTGAAATAAGGGGATGAGAGATGGTTGTGAAATGAGTGATGCAACATTGCAATTTGCAACATTTGAAACGTAGAATAGACACTTGAACAGCTATTCAATTTTGGCGCCAGGTATAAGTATTTGACAGACAGAGATCTGAATTTGCACTTGAACGCCACCTAGGAGACAATTGGATGGATCAGCGTGGAAAAGATATTCGGTCAGGATATTGGCGTAGTTCTGGATTCAGTTTACAGGGGCGCTAGTGTATGCTTGTGTTCTCGTTCAAATCTTCTCAAATCTATTCCGGTTTTATCTGTGGTTGTCGTCTACGGGTCGATACTCGCCCAGCAGTCGACGATGACAAGTGCCGACGCGGATTTTCTCGAGACTTTAGTTGGCTTTACGTGTGATTCATCTTTAGATTTCTAACTAGAAAACCTATTTTCTACGCGGATATTGTGGAACAAAAATGACAAAATAGAATTAAACAAGTGCCCTAAAAATTTAGCAATCTAAACCAATCCCAAAGTCTAATCACATTTTTTAATAATCAAAGGGAATCCCTATAGTGTTTTTCAACCGTCGTGTGCTCGTGTAGTGGTGACACGGTACCTTTTTTTTGTTCGACGTTTCTTTTCATGAAATGTGCCGGTCACTCCTTCGATTTTATGCCGGCGCCTTTTACCACTAGTCGATACGATTTCCCAATTTCTCCCGGGTTGTTGCGTTTTCCCTCCGTCCAAATCTTTAAATCTCATTTGTGGTCATTACTAGAAAATTCGAGTCGCTTGCCTGTTCGTCGTATGTGATTATTTTCCTTGACGGTGAGTCTGAACGGAAAACTCGCGTTTTGTTGTGCTGCTGTTCAATGTATCAATGAGCCTAAACTTGAGCAAACTTGACCCTTGTAGCCATCAGCTAGTCAAGCTTATCTCACTGATAGTGGAAAATTTTCTGCCAGCAGACAGTGTATTGTAACCGTAAATTTAGTTTAAGAGCTCTGTAGTGTGCCATTTCTTTCATTCGTCAGCAAACCCTTTGCTGTCACTTGTCTCAACAAAATAATCTCTCTTTTTTATTTGCCAGATTTATTCCTACTAGTACTTAATGGACTGAAGAACATCAGTGAACAGTCACAATGGATGTCTCAAAGTATACATGTCTTCCGCAATTGATCTCTCTCTCTCTCTGTTAATTAATTGTTTCGTTCTATCTTGCAGGCTACCAATGTACATCTGGGGTTCTATACGGTTCTTCTTGATCATTGTCAACAACTTGTACTGCATACCCACACACTGCTTGTGGTTGCTAACCCTCTCGCCTTTAAAATGGTTTTTGCCTAAAGTTTACTTAACTTTGGAAGGCTTTGGTTTCCAATGGCTACTTTCCATGGTGTCTGCATGGAGTTATACAGCTGGTTATAGTGGTATTTCATTGAACCTCGAGCATTCATTACAGTTAGTCTTCCTAACACTTTGCACATTTTTTTTTTTCAGTTATTGAAATGGGTGATGACATTCACAGAGTAGTCAATGATAAAGCTCTAGTGTTAATCAATCATCAATCAACCTCTGATGTGCCATTGATAATGGCGGCCTTCGACGGTCGTACCCGTAACATTATGTGGATTATGGACAGAATGTTCATGAAAACCAATTTTGGAGTGGTTTCGTGGTTCCACAAGGATTTCTTCATTAGCTCGGTTTGTTACTTTGTCCCTTATCTCTCGCTGGAAAATAGATAAAACTAACCTTGAATTACTGACTTCATTTTTGGTTTTGGTTGACATAGGGGAAAGCGCGCCGAGATCAGTCCTTGACGGAACTGACGACACACCTGTCTGAAGTCTACATGCCTTTGAATCGAACTTGGATCCTGTTGTTTCCCGAGGGCGGTTTCTTGCGGAAACGGCGTGAAATCAGCCGTAAATTCGCCCTACAAAACTCTCTACCCATATTGCATCACACGACCATACCTCGCGTCGGGGCCGTTCAGAACGTCGTCGCTACAATCGGCCCTCAAAGGGCCAGGAATGTGACCAACGGCAATCTCTCGCGTAAATGCCCGATGTGTTTCCCATTCGATCTGACTGGCAGGACCGTCCGCTGACCGCCGGCTTTTCTGGTTTTGTTTTGATTCCTTGCAGCTGACTGGGCCGACAGCAGTCTGAAATGGATCATCGACTTGACGATCGCCTATCCCAACGGTAACCCCTTGGATATTCTGACCATCTTTATGGCGTCCGCCCCTCCGTGCAGCACCATATTCCACTACCGGTGCTATCCCATTGCCGAGGTGATTCGTCTTTATGACTTCCAAAGGCCCCCCTTTGTTAAAATGTACCTTATTCTGATTTCTTTTTATTGCCCAGGTGCCCACGGACAACGAGTTGCTGAAGCAGTGGGTCTACGATCGATACATCGAGAAGGAAACGCTGCTGGCCACGTATTACGAGACTGGCAAATTCCCGGATCACCGCCGACCCGGTGAGTTTTGCCACCCGCGCCCAGTACTTCACGACGGATTCCGTACCGTCATTCTTCACGCCCTCTACATCACGTCCACTCTGTTCCATTGGAACCTGCTGACATTGCTCTCCTCTTCGATTTTCTGAAATATTGAGGTGATATGGTTTCACCCACGTGTTCGAGTCACATAGCTTTTTTTTCTCTCTCATTTTTGTTTTTTGTTGAAATTTTTTTTTCCTTTCGTTCTCCTCAATTCGTGTCGTCTCGTGTTGCACGCCATTGTTCGTGCTGGCCGTTCTGTCAAGTTTCCCATCCGCACGGAGTAGAAATCCTCCTTCATCCAACTCCTCCCGTCTCTCTCTCTTACCCACATTTATCCATCCATCCATCCCTACCGTTTCCGACCTTAAAAAACAAAAAAACAAGCGAAATTCCTGCCCGTCTCTTTCCTTAGCACCCGTGCAAAGTCAGGGACTTCATTATCATCGTGTGCTGTCTGTGCGCCTGTGGATTCGTTCTGTACGTAGTAGCAAATGGTGTCTCACACTGTTTTGACATGTTTATGGCCGTTTTTTTATGATATAATCTTTGAGTTGATTATATGATACCTACACTCACCTCGACTTATCTCGAGTTTAGTCTGTTTTCGCAACCCCCACAGAGAAACCTTCAAAAGTATTAGTCAATTTTTCATGTAGATTCGACACTTATTACCATGAAAAATCAATCGATAAAAAATAATCAGAGAATGGGAGCATTGTAATGTATTGCGCTTTTTTTTTAACGTCCATAAGTGGCACACGACACACGTCACGAAAAAAATTTTGTATACAAGGAAGGAAGAAAAGAACAAAAAAAAAAAAAAAAAAAATACTGAACGCAAAAAAGCCACAACGGAACAGAGAAGTGTCACATCAACCTCCGGGATGTCAAAAGCAGCAGCCAGTCTCGTTATTTATATTGTCTTTCAACCTGTTTTCTTCTTTTCTTATTAGTCATTGTCACACGCAGCGGGGAGGAGAAAGAACTGGTTGAGATCTAGTTACACTTTTTATTCTTCTTCTTTTTCTTCGTCGTTTCTTGTTTTCTCGCGGGGAAAAAAAAAATAAATTGAAAGGATCGCGCTGCCGACAAGGTAGGATGACGTCAATTAATTGGGTGGCGGGGGAACTAGGATCAAATGTTTTGACTAGACGAGCTTCTTCTTCTTCTTACTCTGCTCGGATATTCAATCTCGTGTTTTTCTTCTTTCAAGCGGGAGAGTCCCCCGGCTTTGATTTTGACTCGGTTCCAACTTTCTGTGTGTTGTCAGACAAGGGTGGGTGGGAGAGAGAGAGAGAGAAAAGATCTAGCAAGGTATATAAATAATCACCAAATAAATTGAGGAAGCCTAAGCGAGGTTAAAAAAAGAAAAACAACGGCGGCTGTAGAGTCAAAACTATAAACACATTAGGCGAAAAAGTTCGAACAGTCGTAAGGGAGCAAATGAAGAATAACAAAAATGGGGGGAAAAAGGCTTATTCGTACAAAAGGAAGGAGATTCAGATTTGTTCCGGTTTCGACTACAAATTCCAACACAAAAAAAGAAAAGAAAAAAGTTCTTGTTTCTTTTTTTTGTTTTGTTTTCAACGAACGCAAACGAGGCCACAAAAGCCGATATCCTTCTGTCAAAAGGAATTCTTTTTTTGTTTGTTCTGAAATATTATTTAATGATGGTGCGCGTAGGACGAACGTTAAAGCATCCGCCAGCTGAAAAGAGATTGCGGTTAAGATTCTTGGATGTCAATTATTTTGACGAATGAAGAAGACGAAGAACTGGAAATGAGAGAAACGACCACGTCGAGCGCGGCGCCACGACCTAGCAACTACGTCGGACACAACACTAGAAATTCCAAATAAGTAATTTAATGTTAAAAAATGGGAAAGGAATCTGGGCCGGGGAAAAATGAAATTCCTGGTAAAATGTTACCTTTCAAAATATAATCCGTCAGTAATGTCGGTACGGTTGGGCTATCCTCAACAATGGCTCGGAGAACTGCATTAAAAGTCATCCCAAGTGGATAAGAAAAAAAGAATTTTCTCTTTAGAAATAATAACAAGTTTTTTTGGGGGGTAAGTGTCACGACTTACTTTTGATGAGGACCTGGACGGTCGGATTGCTCGGAGGTCCGTTGCCAGGGTGATAGGGAATGACTGTCGTGATGTACTGCGCGCGACACAAACACAACAGACAAAAGAGAAAAAAAAAACAATAAAAGGATCAGCAGGACGAATTGTTTTCAAATGAAATGCCATTGGCTCCATGTCTATGAAAGAAGCCCCGTAAAAAGCCATTTCCCGTCAGTCGGGATGATTAACGAGATTAAGATACGACCTTTTGACATTTTTTTTTTCCTTTTGCTCCATCCCGTATTGTCGTAAATCAAGAGGACACTCTTACGGAGAGAGAGAGAGAGTCCTCTTAACTCGACGCTCGTAAAAGGAAAAATATACAAGAATGAGTCAGAGAACGAGGAGGGATGGGCTAACCTTGCAGTCGGGCTGGCTGGTGAACCCGCTGCCCATTTTATTGCCGTTCTTGCCCGTCGGTGTCGTTGCATTGGTGGCCGGCTTCTTCTGGTTGGCCGTCATTTGGCGGCGCTTGTTCTGCACGTTCAACAGTAAAGAGATGAAAGTGTTTTTTAACTCTTTCTCGTACTCGAGCTCGTCTCGAAGGGCCAGCTCGGCGATTAAAGTCTCGGAATGGTGCTGGACCCGCCACTCCAGCTCGGACAGGAGCTCATTCAGCTGGCCGACGCTCCACGTTTCCAACTCTGCAAACAAAAACAACGACAATTGTAGAGAGTGAGACAAAGTCGGACAAGAGGTGGACTGACTTTCTTGATGAATGGCGTTAGACAATCGGTAGGGCATGGCGCATTCGGGCGTGTCCGGACTCTGATGCATGTTCTCGCTCATTTCCGGCGACGAAGGATCCTTTATTATGTAATAAAATAAATCTCTGAAACTTGTTTTTTTTTTTTAAATTCAAACAAATGGCGGGGGGGTTGAAATACCTGCATGAGGTCGTCAATTTCCTTGATGACTTCTTCGGCCGACTGGAGCGGTTCAATTTCCAAGTCGGGCGGATTGTGTGCCACGATCAATGCGTGCAAGTCCAAATCGGAGGCCACAGCTTCATCCTCATCTGACAGCGTGTCTACCTCTTGACTGGGTTTCTGTGTGGGGAAGAAAAGGTAAACGCCTTATTAGAATAACTGAATACAACCTACTCAAAAGTCCTTTGAGGCTCTTGGCTCTTTTCTGGTTACCTGTCTGTCGTGCAGCTGAAGAGTTGGTAAATGTAACCGTCGGGTCATCGACTTTGACCAGTCAATTGGGAGGATGTTTCCATAATTGCCAGTCAATGTCCACCACATCCTGAATTAGAAAGAGACAAAAAAACAAAAACAGACGGATGAGAATCATCAACAGCATCCAGAAAAAAATAAAAAGGATCTTTGCCAACACCATCCCAAACTGGGTGTATTTTTTGTCTCACACTGCGATGAATCAGAGAGCCCTTGAATGGGGGGATACTGCCATACTGGTTTATTTCTTTAAAAACGAGTCGACCAAGGCGATGAAAGGTTGATGTCATTTTCAACAACACGATTTGGATGTTACTCAAATTTATAACACCACACGGCCACTTCATTTATTTTCTTTCAAATATGGGCAAAGAAAGAAAAAATTTATTCGAGCACGCGCCCTGTCCTTGCTCCAGGAAATTCCTATAGGGGATCAATGGCGGGCACACACACACACACACACGCTACTGGCTACAATGGTTTGTACACGACGTCCTTTCGGGTCTTACGACTCAAAGTTATTGATCGCGACGCAAGGAGACTATAAGGGGCTTGCCGATGGAATCTAGCAACACGAGCTTGATTGGGAAGCATAGCCTATCCAATCGTCATGTTACATAAGCCTTTGAAGAATAAGAAGAAGAATTCCATAGGTGGTGGTCCCTCCATGTCTTTTATGGGCGGCGGTTTGTGTCTGACACACACAAGAGTCTAGTGGTTCGGGGATAGTCTTCGAGCTAAACATGGTCACAAAACTTTCACACTCTGATTATGGATGGAACTGGGCTCGTGTACAACTACAACAACAACCGGAGACGTTGGGGTCCTTAACAAGAAAGATTTATAAGCCGTGTGTAGTAAAAACACGCTTTGCGCGGTAGAACCGCTCCCGACGCCTTAGACGTGAGCTGTCCAGGTAAAAAAAAAAAGAAATATAAATAAAAAGAAATATATAAATTCTTCTCTGTTGGGCAATCAATAACTCTCTGAACGGCTCTCCATGGCATACAGCAGGAAAAAGAAAAAGTCAAGAGAGTCCCGGTAAGGCGAGATCAACATGAGATCCTCCTCTTCCTGGTGTCATGGCAATTTGAATACGAACTCACGAAGGGGGGGGGGGGGAGAAGAAAAAGAAAAAGAAAAGAAAGAACTCGAATGTGTCAAATGATTTACGTACTGTGACTCGTTGATGATGTCGTCTTGGTTACGAATTTGGACGGGGGCGAGGCTCTCGACATTCTGATCGAGATCGCGGAAACATTTGGTGATTTTGTCGTCGAACGTGTTGACTAGATCCTCGAGCGAAGTTGACAGAGAGCTGCTCGTTTCGCCAAAATGATCGGCCATGTTGTTGCTGCTGCTGCTCTCCATTTTCTTGACATTATCCAAGGCTTTGTTCCTCGGCGGTGGGCTGCTGTTATTAGTCGTGTTGCCATTGTCGTTGCCGTTGTTGAATTCGACCGCCTGCTGGAAATCACTGAACTCGTTCCACTCTTCACTCGGTGCCAGCGGCGCCTCGGCGCTCAAATCGGCCATTTTGGACAAAAATTCTCACAACAGTCCTTCTCACCGTACTGGATACTCAAACACTGGCGGCAGGCTCTTCTGCAGAGCTGAAGACTAGACTAGACTTTGCTGGCCTATCTTTTTTCCCCCCTTCGGCAGTTCGATGTTCACCCAGGAGGGTTAGCCCAGGACACACCCCCCCGCACTTCAACACCCATCTAGCGGCCATTTTTGTGACTGAACGTCTAATTCCAGTTTGGCCAATAAAAAAACAAAACTACCGCGAATTTCAGATGAAAATTTTGAAAAACGAAGCAAAAATCATTAAAGTTTCGTCACGTTAAGACATTGTCTCTCCACGAGGAAGGTCATTTAAAAGTAATTAGTAATTCACTGCGGTCTGCAACAGCAGTTTGTTGATTCGTTATAAAGAAAAAGATGGAGGAAAACCACACCATGTGTGGTGTGTGGGACTTGTGAAAATAAAACGAAAAAAAATAAAAAAGGGAGCCGCCTACGGGACGTCGTCGGCAGTAGACTTTCCGCCGTCATTTATATGTAATGCACAATATTGATCACGGACTGCCTGGGGCGCTTTACGATCCAAGGGCGATCATGCTGAATGGCGCACCGGTATATTTCATCCGCTTTTTTGTTTTCAAACAAAAAGGCCCATTCGATTGAAAAATGGGCAACTGGGAAAAAGAAAAAGAAAAAAAATAGAAAACCACACAACCACCAATCTCCCAGGACAGAAGCTACTGATGTTCAATATTGTTGCATGCTGATGAGACGTGTCCTTCCCGGTCCCTCCTTCCTCCCGCCCAAGTCGGTGCATTCGTACTCACGAAGACGCCCAGCTGGTATATATAAGCACAGACATCTGGTATAACTTTATAAATATATATATATGTACAGAGTAGGCTATACGAGTCTAAAAGCCGTCCGTTAGTTTCTTCTTTTTTTTTATTTTGGTGCCTGAATTATGTGAAGAAAAATGAAGCTCTGGTCGTCACGCTCCCATGGCTTCAAAAGATGGAGGACAAACAGAAATAATGGGATTCAAATTGTGAACGCAAAGGATGAAAAGATAATGGTCTCTGCACCCACAAGATCGGATGACGTGAGCGTCTTCTTCTTCTGACATTTAAGCCGGAAAATCAGTTGACGGCTTTTTTATTTTGATTTTTCTTTTATATTTGACCATCAAGGCGCGCTGTTTGGCAGCTACGCTATAGAAGGGCAGAACACATTTTTCCTTGTGTTTTTCATTTCTTTCGTTTAAAAAAAAATGTTTAGACTTTGGTGATGTATCAACGTTCAAACTTGCTGGTAGGGCATCTCTCTCGTCTCGAGATGAAGAATGCGTCATTCTTGTTTCTTTCGGGACTGAAAGAGCCGTCTCACCAGATATCCCGCTGCGGTTTATCACGAATTTCTTTCAGACCCGAGGCACCAACATGACAACAAAACAAGTCAGAATGATCAAAGACTCGTCGGAATCAGATTGCATCACGTGATTCTTTAGGCTACTCTGTGCATTCAACCCACCACAAGGTGCGTGCTGAGAAGCGTCAAATTTCCTTTTTACAATTTTTTTTTTTTGTTATTTAAATTTTTTTAAAATTTATTTAAACACGAAAACAAAATTTTTTTTTTTTGGGGGGGGGACTCTGGCCAGACATCAGACACCATAGCCTACAGAGTACAGACTTTCCTCCCCCAACGAGAGATGTGTCAACTACGGAAGCAGCCGACGGCTTTGTTTTTGTTGTGGTTTCGTTTCTGTGTGGGTTGAAGAAAAATGACGTAGTTGTACATAATTCACTGATTTCGTAAGCTTTGTTTGCCTACGAGAGCTCAAGGCTTGCTCTGAAGCTTTTTTGTTTCATTATGCATCAATAAAAGTTACCGTTAAGTGTGAAGAGTCAGAGAAAATGATGGACGACGAGCATCTTTTAATCGAGGACCGGAATAAAAGCAAGTTTAGAATTACAGTTGAACCTGTTGGATTTTTATTCGTCGTCGCCTCCATCATTCAAGTATTTATATAACAATTTCATGAATAAACTTTTTTAATAAAACTAATTTATGTTTATATAGGCTATCGTGATTCAAAATTTGTACCTCAACAAAACTTGTGTTGTGAATTTTCAGCTCAATTTAACTGATTGTAGCACTCATAATCATACCGTTGAAAGTGATTCTGATCACGCAACAGAAATCCAAAAATATGTCAGCAACCTAAACATTTATGGTTCTCTCATTGAAAATGTACCATCCATAATAATGGTTTTGTTTCTCGGACCGTGGAGCGAAAGAAATGGAAGAAAACTGCCCATGATTATTCCACTCATAGGCCACATATGTTCCGTTTCCATGTACATATTAAACTACTATTTCACATCGTGGCCAGCAGAATACATATTGTTTGCAAGTATACCATTAGGCTTGTGTGGAGGAACTGCCACTTTGTTGATGGCATTAAACAGGTTTACATTCATACTGTACTTTATTGTGATCAATCATGATAATAACTCGGTCGTTCTTATTTCTACTATATAACAGTTACATTGCCGACATCACTACCTCGCATACCAGGACATCACGCATTTCAATTTTGTACGGCTGTATGGCGATTTCGTTCCCAGTGGCCAACTTCGTCAGTATTTACATTTACACTTACGGCGGGTTTTTCGCCATTTGGGGAACGTCTTTGGGATTGGGTGTAAGCACCCTTTGTTACATCATCTTTTTCATCAAAGACTCGCGCGGGCGCGAATCAGCAGAAAACCAAATAGGAAATATTTATTCACCCGTTGTTGACTACAGCCAAGAGAGCGAAGAATTTTCTAATTCAGGCACCACCGGTTGCCGTTGCGATTCGGTTGCCTTAAACCTATGGGAATGTTTCGCTGTGACATTTCAGCCACGCAACGGATACAAAAGAGCCTGTTTATCCATTCTTTTGGCCGCAATGTGTGTTTTTGTTTACCAAAGTACTAACGTTTATATTTTAAGCTTTTCTTTGCGTTTTCTGTCATTTCTATTTTTTTTTTTCGTCTTGTGCAGTACCAGGATCCGTTACGTACCTCTACGCCAGAAAGCTATTTGATTGGGATCAACCACAGTTTGCCTTGTTTTCAACCATTTCTAGCTTGACAACTGTTATCGGTACGTTTCTTTTCTAAATGTGGTTTATCGTGTTTACATGGGTTGAATATTTTGATCTATTAGGAAGCCTTATTATTCTGCCTCTTCTGAGTTCCTATTTCGAAGTTCGTGATGTCGTCATTGGTATTTTTGCTATTTTGGGCAATATAGCAGGTTATTTGACGATTGCCTTTGCCGTATCTCCTTTGATGCTCTATTTGGGTAAAAGAGTTTCGATCTTTTCTAACGATAAACTATTTGATTAACATAATTTTTCTTTCTGCAGCCTCTTTTGGGTTCGTGTTGACTGCTAGCATCGGAGTGGTTATTCGTTCGATGCTTTCCAAGCTCGTGCTCAGTGATGAATTGAGCCACGTCTACTCTGTGTTGGCCTCTTTGGAGTCCTTGGTGCCTTTAGTTTCGACTTTCACTTATAATTTGATTTATAAAGCGACTATCGAATTCTTTCCCGGTTGTGTTTTCGTCGTTTTCAGCGGCTTCCTCGTCGTACTTTTAATACTGCTCTTGTAAGTAGTTTCCAACTACTCGTATTTAAGTTCTTTGAAGTCTAAATTTTCGTACATCACTTTTTCTAGGGTTGTCTTGCTGCTGCAATGGAAGGAAAAGAACGATCCGGTGCTTTATAGCAGTCCAGAAAATCCTAGTATAACTGAAGCGGATCAAACTTCCTAGACTTCATCTGTCTTCGTCCACATAGCCTAATAACTCTAGTTGGATTTAATATATATTTTGGATGACTTACATATCTACTCACTATCCAGTGATATCTTGTAGAAACAAGGTACTAGTAAAATTTATATTTAAAAATATTGAAAGTTCAAAATTTGGTGAACTATAAATTGTGTATACATTTACATTATTATCATCACACTTTCAATAAATTTGTTTCGATGCGGAAGCCACCTCACTTTTTTAAGAATTTCTGAAAGCATTTAAATTTTTGTATTTTATTTTCGCAACAAAAGTTTTAGATTTTGAATTCGGACATTAGGAAATTCAATTCTTGGCTATTAGGCTACTGTTTCTGGAACGCATTTCTGCCGCTGCATAAAACCACGCACGGTTATTGATCGAATTATCCGTTGGAATCGTTACTGGAAACAAACAGGCTTCTTTAATTTACTCTAAGTTGGACCTGATGAGCTTTTACACCGCCCAGCAATGATCATTGATCGATCGAAGTAGAAATCGAGTGCGCAAAGTACGCCGCTTGGAAGGATCTTTTTCAATTTCACCACATCATACCTTCTGTTGTGATCCAGGAACGACCAGAGACTGGAGCTACTAAATAAGAAATCAGACAAGATCGATGGCTAAATCAAGAATTTAAATCTAGTTTCAGCTAATGCATGTCTGCCGGTCTTCGTACGCCCGACGACCGCAATCGAACCCATGGTAACGGGCGTTTGTTATGATTCGTCTATAGAAGAATCCCCATGAAATCTTACTATCCTACACAGTTCAAAATGACTTAACACAAACGCCTGCCAGTATTATTACAGCGCAACCATCATTCCGAGCAACAGTCATCCCGTACCCGTCGTGCGAAATAGTTGTGCACAAGAAATGGTTGACGATACGGAAGGCAACGGAATAGATTTGAAGAAAGATGGTTTTTTAAATAAACCTTTGGAGAGCAGCAAGAGCAGTAAATTCAGTAAGTTTCGAATCACTGTAGAGCCGTTAGGTTTTCTATACCTCATTGCCAACATCATACAGGTAGTTGCTTTGATTCATTTTCAAATATCTTCATTGATCAATCACGATTTTTTTCCCGCAAATAGTCGATTGTCACGCCTAATCTGTTTCTTTACAAAGTTTGCGCGGTCAATTTCCAAGTCAACGCCACACTCTGCGATCCCCGTAGTAAAATGAACCGCAACAATACTCAACTCGCGGATCGTGTTCAGAGTTACGTCAGTACTTTGAATATTTACGGCTCGCTCATTGACAACATTCCTTCAATTTTCCTGATGCTTTTTCTATTACCATGGAGCGACAAGCACGGAAGAAAGCCTTTGATGATAGTGGGCAAATACAAAATTTAATTTAATTAACTAAAAGAACGCTGAATATTTATGTACTATAAAAAAATCCGATTTAATTATAGGCTCCTCTGATCGGACATGTCCTGTGTTCTTTATCGGACATTACCAATTATTACATTGAATCATTACCGGCTGAATATCTTTTGATATCCACAGTTTTTGTTGGCCTCACAGGTGGTAGAGGTATCTATTTTATGGTATTACATAGGTACTGATATTCGATTACTCTGTCTTTTTCCAAAATTCGTTTTAAAATGATTAATATTTCTAAAATAGATATATTATTGATATTACAACTACGGAGGCGAGGACTTGGCGTTTTTCGCTCCTTGGCGGAATAGTTGGAATTTCAGTACCAATTGGAAATTTAATTAGTGCGTACATTTACGCAAGCGGAGGAAATATAGCCATATGGGGAACGGCACTGGCTTTGTACACTGTCGCATTCCTCTACATCATATTTTTCTTGGAAGATTCATGTGGTACCAGTTCCATCGTTGAATCGACTGACACGCAGATTATCGAGAAATTGAAATACGGCAAACTGGAAAATATGAGACTATTACCGAGGGTCAAAGAAAGTTGCGTAGGCATATTAAATAATCTAATTCTGTGCTTTACTGAGACCTTTAAACGACGACCAGGATATAAAAGAGCTTGCCTGTCGATTCTGATGGCTTCAATGTGTATTCTGATATTTGCTAACGGTAAAATTTTTACTTATTAAATAATAATCTAGTTTTTATAAGTCAACATAACATAAAAATTGGGTTCTTTTCAGCAAACAATGGCGTTGGTTATTTGTTCACCAGGAAGAAATTCGGCTGGGATGCTCCGGATTGGGCCTTTTATGTTACAATCGCTAGTGCTGCTGCTGTGTGTGGTATAATATTCACATGTTTTCCAATTTATTTAAATTTAGGCCTACTAATCATTCTATTTAATAGGAACTTTAATCCTTCTCCCCATTCTAAGTGGATACTTTAAAGTGCGTGATGGTATAATAGGGGTTATTTCACTTTTAGCCAATATAGGCTCAAATCTGACTGTCGCATTTGCCGTGTCTCCGTTAATGATGTATTTGTGTAAGAAAATTTCAATCAAGTATAGACCTTACCGTACTGAACGTGGCATATTTTATTCCAGCATCTATTGGTAACTTCTTTTCTCCGCTTGCTGGAATCATAATCCGTTCCATATTCTCCAAAACATTGAGCAGCGATGAATTGAGTCTGTTTGATTTTTTACAAATCATTTGTGAAATCCAAGAAAATGTTTAAAATTTGTTTTTATTAACAGGCTATGCTTATTCAGTATTAGCTTCGATTGAAGCTGTTGTGCCTTTAATAACGTCTCCCTCCATTAATCTCATTTACCGGGCAACTCTAAGTTTCTTTCCGGGATGCATTTTTTTAGTGAGAGCCTGCACGCTTGTGGTTCTATTGGTCTTATTCGGGTAAGGATTCTTTCAGCGTTTTATTTCAATAAGTACATGAATCTTATAGGTTTCTTCATTGAAAATTGAAAACGCAGGATTTTACTTCTACTGATTTGGAAAGATTCGCAATTAAACCAAGTCCAACCTTTTCGACATCGCGATGAAAAACAGACTCCCTTGAAAAGACCTATTACCGTCCAGCAGCTACCGGACTGAATTTTAAATTTCATTCCAGCAGTAATCGTTCACCAATCACTAACTTTATTTAAGTATTAAAATTTTGCACAATTTTGCAACTGTCTGAAAAATGTGTTTTTTTTTCTCCAATCGGTGATGGGTTTGGATCTTCTGACTAAGCAATACGAGACAGAGGTTAGGAAATGGATAACTCCATGGAAAAATGAGAAGAAAAAGTCTCGTTTATTCACCCGACCCGAGAGTCCACCTTCAAGTCCCCTCCCACCCTCCGCTATAGCAATCGGCAGAGGCCCTAAGAATATAAAGGATGGTGGTAGGGAGGAAGGTTTGAATTCATCCGTTCATTCATTGAACTTCACATTTGAAATAAATCTTATTATTTAAAAAAAAAGGGGTTAATCAAAATTTTAAGAATAATGGCGAAATATAAAAATTGTAAGAATAAAAACATTTCCAATATTCCGTATTTAGAGCAATTAAACAACGGAAATGTAACGTAACAGACACGCAACACAAATGTTATACTTTCATCAAGGAAGAGAAAGCGAGGATAGGAACTAATGTGTGCCTATTTCAGCGTAAAACAATGTTGTAGGTTACAATGAAAAGAGGAAAAGAATTGATAAAGACATTTGAAAAGAGTTCATTTAACATTTATGACGTTAGCACACAGGTGTATAGAAGGGGAAGAGCCCCGTGAGGGTGAAGTGAAAAGATCAGTGAACGGTGTAGTCGATGCTGCCCACTGGCTCCAGGTGGCGTTCTGTAGCTGGGAGCTGGCCAGTGGCTGGACAGGAATCACAATTTCACAATCAGTTTTCAATGTGAAAAAGCCAAAGCTCAACAATGTCACAGTTGGCCTTTAAAAGCATAGACATGTGATAGTATTGAAATTAGTCTGAAGCCGTGTATTGTTGAATTGACAAAAATTGGAAACCTGACAACTTTGTAAAGAAATTGCGCAATTTTCCTATTGTGATTTGATATTGATAGTTGGTACTTCGCGTTGAGCTTTCACCTGTGTAAGTTGGTGTTGATTTATAAAAAAGATATAGTGACATCCGTCAACGAATAACAGAGAATGTCATGTCAATCCGATGTCACAAGCATTCATGGGGATCAAATCGCTGAAGTCTATGATGTGCCTATGGGTAAGGATGTTGATAATGCATTACACTATACATTTGTGTCAGTGTGCCACAGTATATTTCATCAATTACATGAATGGTTCAACCAATCAAAGTGGATATTATTCGCCCTTTTCCTCCTGATCTGAACCATAGTAAAGTTGATAGCATCATTGACACACTTAAGGTATAAATATATTTACCATGCAAGAATTAAAAAAAATGTAAATATACTGTATAAATTCTAAAATAAGTAAGTACCTAATTTTTTATAATGTGTTACTTATTACTTTTTTTATCTATAAGGATCCCAGTAAAAAGGAAGAGGTTCCTCCAATCGACATTCTTTGGATCAAAGGAAGCAATGGAGGGAATTATTATTACTCTTTTGGTGGCTGTCACAGATATGCAGCTCATAAAAAGCTTGGAATGAGTACAATTCGGGCTAAGCTCATTACTTCCAACATAAATGACCTCAAAGTTTACTTGGGTAGTTCTACGCCTGATTTAAAATAAATGACGGGCGGTGTATAGCAGATAATGTCGTTTTGATATTAATTCCACATTCCTTGAAAAAGTAAATAAACATCTGGATCAATTCATACATTTGCAACATAAATTTGATATTTCGCGTTAATAGCATGTTAAATATTTGAAATAAAGTATTTCCCAATATTAGAATTAATATAAATTAATGTTAAAATTATGTTCGACTTGAAATGAAAAATAATTTGAATAAAATTTGTAGTGCATTAGAAAAATTTATTTCATTCATAATTATTTTGTAGTCTATTTAAAAACAAAATATACTATACACTTGTGGTTTGAAGTCACGATTGGGAGTGGCAGAGGCGTGGCCCCCGCTGAAAAACACTTTCGTAGTTGACTGTGCTACCTCTAGATGGATTAAATTGGGTTAGGATTTTATTAGGATAGCCTACTGTATACGTGTTATGATCCACAAACGAACGAAGACGACAGTTGAATAAAATATTAAGCGGGATAGATGATGATTTCTTCACAAATTTTGCGCGGTAGATTTTTAAGTCAAAACCACACTAAGTGATTATGCTACGGGCCTTCCTAAAAGTCATAGGGCTTAATGATAGCGCCAAGATGTGAAATGTTAGGGACATGGCACTGAGCATTATTTCTTCTTGTTTATTACGAATATTTGGAGTACCTGAACCAAAGGTGAAAACCTAACGTTACATATTCCGTTTGGCTTTCGAGTTCCAATCGGTTCCAATTCGACGATTTTCAAGTTATGCTTGGGAAATACGAAAATGCATGAACATTATTAAAGTTAAGTCTCCCATCCATCTCCATTGATTAGCGACGCTGTTATTTACGTTAATTTCTTTTTTTTACCACTAGATGTCTTTTTTTTTCGCGCGCAGTTTGTACGTTAAAATTCCTAGCGATGACGATCGGAAATAGGGGATACGTTTTTCTTTTTGATTATTAGAATTTCCATAAAAAATTTAGTCCTTCTCTGATTTTTTTGAAAAAAAAAATAAAGACATAATACCGTAATCGTCAGATTGAAAATTATGGGTTTATCTCACATAAATATATTTTATTAGGCCTATTTGATTTTGCATCGTTACGACTGCTTCATGAATTTAAAAAAATTACAAAATAAATTGCTGCTTGATGACTGTGCGGCTATGCATTCTGAGCGTTTTGTTCTAAAATAGGAGCAGATCGACAATAGCATAGCCACATAACGACAAAACAGTATTTCAAACAAAGTGCTTGCTAAAAATCAAATTTTTTTAGTTTATTGAACAAAATACCTGGTTTGAAGGGAGTGACAAAGGCGTGTCCTCCGCTGCGAGGCACTATCGTAGTTGATTGTGCAGCCTTAGATGGTTTATATTGCGTTCTGTTTTTTTGTAGGATGGCCTACGATATAATGTACGTTCGGTTGTGATCTACGAACGAACGGAGACGACAGGCGAATCAAATATTAAGCAGGATCGATTGTAGAATAAAGAATTTAAATCCACTTTCTGCTTTCGACATCTGGTTGTCGACGCTTTCGTATGCGAGGACAATATCACAATATACTCGATGCCATATGGCAACAGTTTAAAACCGAAAATTTAATTAATTTAAAATTTATTACTTTAGATTTTATTTTAATATTATTTATTAATTTAAAATTTTACGTTTGTTCAATAGTTTTTGCATAAAGATCAAGGCTAAATTATAGGAACATTTTTTTAACCAGGAGGTGTCGATTTTGGACTTTTTGGCGTCATCAGGTCCCTCTTTGTGTTTTTGTTTGTGTGTTACTGTGTGTTACTTCCCTTTAACCTAAATTCAATCATGACCACTAGATGCCATCATGTATTTTTATGTTTTGTTTATTATACCAGCCGATAGAGGGTTGAGGCGGAGGCAGGGAGACTCACGAAGAAAAGCAAAGTTCCCACTTCCTTCTTATACGCCAAGCTGAGAGGGCAGCTTAGAAGGAGCTTTGAATTATCAAAGCTCCCTCTAATTCGAAGCAAACCTCAAACAATAAATCGGCTAGCTATCCGAGATAGCTGCTATCCCTTGCGAAAATTGTTAGATGAAATAAATATTTTTAGAACTTCCTATTTATTATTATATCTATTTAACTAGTGGTTAATTGCTAGTGCTCCGTACTTACTGGACTCCTTACAGTTGTACTTGGCCGATATAGATAATTAAGACCTTCTTAATTCAAACTTGGAACTTATTCCAACTATTTTATTTAATTTTATCAAGTTCTTTTGCTCTTTTCCCACGGCAGTAAAGAAGAAGGGATTTTAAAAAACATATCGAGACGGGAAGGGCTATTGAATCACGCTTGTTCGACTTGGCTGAGACTTATTTTTTATTTATTTTTTATTTAGAAATACATACACAGGAGGAAAGAATTTTATCAAAACAAAAGTAACGCCAAAAAAGGGACCCATTTACATGATATGGCTTTGAGCTTAAGGCTTTTCATCTTATTCGTTACAAAGTTAGTCATATTCTTCCTCAGAATCGGTGCTGCAATTATCCTGAAACTCTGCGCACAAATCCGCCTCCCATCCATCAGTGTTTTGAGCCTTTTCCTGCTTTCTTTGTCTTTTGGAATTTTTCAGAAGTTGAAGGGTTTTCTTTCTTTTGGATTTTTCTTCATCCCCTTATTTAAAAAAAATACATTAATTTATATTCATTTTCTTTCTTACTGATAAAATTACCTTTCATTGCACCTTCATTATTTTCCCGATCAGGAGCTTCTGGAAGAAATTTTTCATCCATTCCAGGTTTTTCTGTAAGCACAAAAAAATAGATTATTTTTAATTTTAAATTTTCTTTCAGGTAAATTTGCCTTTCAAATTAGCATTGATTCCCAAATTTTCATTTTGTCCAGAAGGAATGGCATTTGCAGCCTGATCCAAGAGTTTCATTTGAGGAGTGGCTTCTACGGCAGCAACTTTATGTTTGACAACTGTATGTAAAAAAAACCTTTATTTCAAATATTCACACATTTATTTTTATCGAGGCAATTAAATTAACAATACCTTTAACCTCATCAAATGCAGGTTTATCATCTGCTTCTTCCAATTCAAGTTCATCATCTGCTTCGTCCAATTCAGGTGCATCAGAATCAGAATTGATTCCCAAATTTTCATTTTGTTCAGAAGGAATGGCATTTGCAGCCTGATCCAAGAGTTTCATTTGAGGAGTCGCTTCTACGGCAGCAACTTCATGTTTGACAACTGTATGTAAAAAAAAACCTTTATTTCAAATATTCACACATTTATTTTTATAAAGGCAATTAAATTAACAATATCTTTAACCTCATCAAATGCAGGTTTATCATCTGCTTCTTCCAATTCAAGTTCATCATCTGCTTTGTCCAATTCAGGTGCATCAGAATCATCTGCGTTAATAATTGAGTTTTACAAAATTGTGATCTTAGCTCTTACATTTTTCTTTACCTGTTAAAGAACAGTCATGAGAGTTCCAAGGATAAAATTAATTCCGCACTATTGAATTATTAATTAGATTCCACTTATTGGAAACAATATGTTATAATATTCTATATAAAATACTTAAAAATGAGCTAGATGCATCGAAAAGAATGACTGACTCATAAACTAAATGGATGAAGTGACTAACCAAGTGAATTCAATTTATCAGCGACGATTTATTTCTGAGTTACATCAGTTGTGTTCGAACAGTACCAAAAACAGGGCATTTACATTAATTTTAAAAGGGTTTAAAGCTGCTACAAAGTGAATTAAAGAAACTCTTCATTGTCCTCGGACTCCGATTCAGTCGTGCAGTGGGACAAGCTGCTGCACAGACTGCTTTCTTCGGATCCTTCATCGTCTCCGTAATCTTCTCCATCATTACTGCCCGAAGAATCAAAACCACCTTCTCCAACATCTGAGACACCATCTTCACTGTTTTGATACTGACGATCGAAAAAGTAGCGTTCATGCTATCCAGTTTGGCTTTTTTCGCAAATTCAATCCTGTAGTATTTCTTCACATTTCGTTTCAGAATGATTTTGTCATCTGAAAGCGTGAAATTTTTTAGTTATTTTAGTTTATTAACTGAAGTGTTAATTTTTATTAGTTGTTACAAACTAACCATAAAGGTTTTCAAATTCATCGAGTGCTTCACCAATTTCCAAAGTCAGTTCTGGTAAATCTAGAAAAGAAAAGAATAATTTTGAACTGAAATTACTTGAAATCTAGAGCTAAAGAATTTTAAGTTACCTTGCTTTCCTCCGTCTTCATTCATGACTTCCAATACTTGCTGTTCCTCGGTATCATCTGAAGGGACTGTTTACAGACTAGGTTTAATTTTAGCTTATTGATTTTATAAGATTTAAACTTACGATTAGTGTTCGATTTAACACAAGCAGAATTTGTTGAATCCTGCTTCAAACCACATCTGAAAAAATTAAAAAAATTATGCACTCTTTTCTGGGAAGTTTTGTTTGTAATCAACTTACTTTTCACAAAGATTCTCCAATTCTCCAATTCACTTCCTTCCATTTCTTCAACTTTCACTTATTTTGAAATTAATGTAAAGTTTGAAACTTTTCCAGAGTTTTCGAGACTTTGCGAGAGTTTATAATTTTTCATCATCTACGACTTCCAATTCAGCTTCCCTTTGAAAATTTTCAGAGATTTCTTTTGGTACATCGTCTGAAATGATAAACATTTTTTTTTCCACCAACACTATAAAAAGGTATTAAAACTTTTGATTACCTTGTTTTGTTTCTCCAGCTCTGTTTCCGATAGGTCATGAGAGGTGTTTAAACTGAGCTATTCAAGTCTGATACAGATTTATCAGAATCAGAACTCAAGTCGCAGTAGTCATAAGGCATTAAAATTATTGTTTATTACCTTGTTTTTTATCCATTGATGTTTCTGATAAATCCTCAGAGGTGTTTGCTTACACGTATGAGCTGTCGGAATCAGATTTATTAGAATCAGAACTGAAGTCACTGAAGTCACAATAATTATAATGATAGTTCGACTCATTATCTCCTTCCAAATACTCTTAATCTATTAAAGGGTAATCTCTAAGAAAGGGTATGCAAAATTTAAAATTATTAACAAATTCGTAATCTGATAAGATTGATTCCCCCCAAGAGGTTTAGCTAAAAAAAAATTTAGTTATAAATTGTATTAAAATTGAAAACCTTTTTTTTATGGTAATCCATTTAACAAAAAAAAGTTATTTGTTCCCTTTTCTTATGCTCTGTCCATCTAGCGGTCACCACTAGATACCCCATATTTTTGTGTTACAGACTTCCTTAATTTTTTGGTTAGCAAAGATGGTGAGTGTTTGCTCTGCCAATTTGGTGACAGAATTCGAGTTATGAAAAATAAGCAGGCCATTAAAAGTACAGAAAAAGGAACCAAGGTGCATTATTGATCTTAATTTAGGATTTTAAAAAGGAAAAAAAAAAAAAACTCAACAACGTTTTAGTTTTATCATTTTCGAACCACCGATCTTAATTCCACTGTAATCTGATCTACGATTTTTGACGAATTTCTTTTTGCTTCATATTGTCTCCTTTGAATTAGAAGAAGTAAGCTGTATAAATTTTCTATATAACGTTTACGGACTTTCTTGGGTTCTTTTCATATTTTTATGCAAGTGACAATAATACGTGTATAAAGGGAAGCGTGTGTGTTTTGTTTTTTTAGTTACCATGAAACGAAAAATAGACCCGAATACACTGTTCTAAAAATCGAGAGTTTCGAATTTAAATATTATTTTTGGGCGTGTTACTTTTAGGAATGAATGTAATTTATATGTTATAAAAAAAACACTGGGATTTAATATTTATAGAGCGTGAGAAAAGCACTCCACCCAATGTCTTACCACGTGCGGTCATTCACGTGACGGTATAGATTTTCAGCCCAAACTCCCTTGAACAGTTTTCTTGGTTAGAACTAAATCTATCTCTTTGTTTTGGAAATTTGATTTTTATGTTAACGTGTTAGGTAAAACATATTTAATTTTAGTCAGGAAAGAAACCCCGCTCAGCATCTAAGTTAGCTGGGCAAGTGTGAGGAAATTGAATACTATACGATGCCGCTCCCATCACTTGGAAGACGACACCACGACAAAAGCGGTGCTTTGCATGCCTGTTGCACCTCCATATCCGGAAATTATGCTGGTCCGATTGATGTGGTACGAATGATCCAGCACATAAAATAAAGTCTTTTCTTCTCTGTAAATAAGCAAAGACTTTATCATTCAAAGATCAATTTATATTAAAACCTAGCATGCTTTCTCATAGTATGGTCCTTATAATCTGTCATTCTGGTTCATCTTAATCGAATGACTCGTCTTCGTGACCAACAATAGCTGGGGTTGGCTGTACAAGAGCAGGAGACAGGAGATCAACAGAATCCTCTAATAGGGGAATTGGAATACTATAGCGGCTACTCCATTCCACCAAAGTAACAGAAGAGAAGTGAATGGCATTCTCTCCGGGAGGTGATAGTAAAAGTCACTTAAAGTAAAACAAAGTATGATAGTACATTTTAATGGCTCATCTATCATTGTGCTCAATACCTGCAACCCGAGCCTTGACTCTGATTTCAAGAAGTGCTTGCACTAATTAAAGCAAATAATCGATAGGGGAAACTCCGACGAAAAAGAAACATCTGGAGACCGCGGAGGAATGGGTAATCCTGGTCTCATCACACCAGAGAGACTGGCTTCATTTCGCCTTTTCTCTCTGACTTCTCTTCGCCAATACCTCAAGATTCCTTGTTACTTACTCCTAATACAAATAGATTAAAAAAACAATTATTTTTTTTTGTTATGTCAGTTCTGAAATTGAAAGAACCAAAACCAATCTTCCATCAGTATTCTCTTAGCTTTTAACTATTCATTTGATTGAAAGAGCAATGGATTGCAGACATGTGGTGAGTCACGATGATCATGAGAATTTTTTTTAATAACTGGGTACAGCATTTGTAAAGATAGCGTTTACATACTCACAGCAAACCACTGTCCTCAAATTGCGTGAACCTGCCTTAATGCTATAGTTACCACCATAGACCAACGATAAAGAACTTGTTCTTAGTCCCATCGGCTCCTTTTTTCGTTTTTAGCACAACTTTCAACAACAAAAAAAAAACACATATGGAAGGGTTGACGTGTATAGCGTTAATACCGCGGGGTGGTGTAGTAGATTAAAGCAGCCAAGTTTCAGTCAGTTTGACGCAGTAGGCGAAATAGCAGGCGTACTTATTATTTTTGTGTTACATTATTATTTCTTTTAGGGAATCAAAAATTTAAAAAATATTGTTATGTAAAGAAAACAGCACAATGGATATTATTCACGAACGCATCACCATACAGCCCGCAAGAGAAAATGAATCAAGAAAAATATACACCAAGGAGAATGCCCAGCAAAATGGGGAAAGGGAGAAAAAGGTTCATATACTTGTTTTCTTACTGAAGTTTCGAGTTACATTTCCTTCAACCGAGTGATTTAAATTATTCCTGATTGAAAGAGAGCCCCCCCCCTCCACAGATGAAGCCATCATTTTCTATGAAGACAAATTTTCGTTCCTTTTTGGGAGAAATTACGTTCGTGATCTCGGTTGATTGCATTGGGCAATTTAGAAAGTGGAAAAAAATCATAAGTTTCATTAACATCCAAAACAAAATCCTTTGACCATCAAAAGGGCGAAGGTTCGATTTTTGGTCAAAGGATTATGCTTTGCATAATGTTTATTATATGCTTGAAACCTGGCGTAAACTAGGCTTGTTCTGCAAAACTTATGGCAAAAGATCCCATATAGACTGAAAATATGCTTCTTTTGAATTTTTTAGTTTTCAGCGAAAGTTTACTTTCGGCATTTAGAAATCTTTCATCGAAACTTTTGTTTTTGTGAGGCATCAATTGGTGTAAGATATGGGAAACAAACTTCGAGTGAATTAGGGTGAAATTTACATTCCTTTATTAACTACAGAATAAATAAGATCAAACCCCAATTAAAAAATTACATGTTGTTTTTTACATGTAAATTATTACATAGTTAATTCAAATACATGTAATGCTATATATGTGCGGTAGCTGGAGAAAAAGCGCCGGTCAAAATAGGCTCCGACGAAATAGGCCCGGCAAATAGAATCGGACTAAATAGGACCCTACGAAATAGGCCCACTTTTTAAAACTCTAAAAGTGGTCCTTTTTCTCCATCAAAGTGGGCCAATATATCCCTTTTATTTTTAAGTGATTAAATTCTAGGTTTTATATAACAGACCAGCTTTCAGAGAATCATTCCTATCTAATATTGAAAGAAACGGTTACATTTACAGCAAATTATAGGACAATATATTTTTTGTCATAATAGTTAATCTAATTTCTGATAAATACATCTCTGCATTTATATAGAAATAAAGCAGTATTATCAATTATTATACTGCATACTAATTAATTCTTTTACTATAACATGAGGCTCATGAAAAAATGCAAAGAAAGAAAATATTTGTCAAAGACGCCATACTTTAGTCTGATTATCGCAATTCCTACTGATTCCAAGTTTTCTAAAGGATAATAGTAAAGAAAATCGTCTACCTTAAGTAAGCGACTTGATGAAGGAACACAAAGGCTCAATCACCTGAACATAGTCATGGTTATCAAATAATTCAGTTACATAATCGTTTACAACAAGGATGGATTATTTTGATCGACAAATAATACAAAAATTATATTTCCGTGTGTGTGGCCGTAATTTGCTTAATTATTAACAATAACAAATGATTTGACTTTAAATAAAGCGCCGTTTTCATTGGCACAATCAGTTAAGTTGATTAGGTGACAATCTAAGAGGTTACTGTGCGATGCGATATCAACATTCAAACAGCATGCCGCGTATATTTCCCATGAGGATCGTATGTTAACGTAATCTTTATAATAATTGCCGTCAAACTGTTTAATCAAGACGTCATATTGACGTTTAAAGGCTAATGTGAGTTGAGGATTTTTTAATTTATTTATAAAGAGGGAGCCTTAATTTCGTAATTATTTTTAAACCATTTTTTCGTACGATTGTAGGAAGATGAATAAAAAATACATTTTTAGACGGACGGATTCTGTAGGATATAGAGTGCAAAAACACTCTAAGGAATATTTGTAAATTATTTCTGAATACAGAAGAATATATTTATTATAGTGTTTGGGGCTCATAAGAAGATCAACAATTTAAAATAGCTACAGACAAATATCTAATAAATGCACAAACCTGGGCTGCTGACATTTCAAAATTAATAATGCTCACGCTTCCGCAAACATTCAGAAAACTTAGCTTGTTTTTTTTTTCAAGTGCAGCAGTGAAAAATTTTATGTTATCACGTCGTTTAGTGCATCCAGGCTGAAGTATTTTTTTGAAATAAATGTTTCCAAACAACATCTGGAACGAAATAGTTTTAAATTTTCAATATTAACCAAAACGGATATACTATAATACACATACGGACTATTTACCTTGAAGTACATGCATGCAATAATTAATCCAGTTTTCCATTATGTGAAATCACTTCAGTCAATTCAATGAACAAAATTTATTTGTCAATTTGACGCGTGCACTTCGAGATGTATTTGATGTGTATTTGATGGGCACTTCGAGATAATTGACTTGCGATATAAAAATCATAAAAGGCCATAAAATCACCCATTTGATTCTTCAAGGACATTGCCAGTGATTAAGTCCAGATTGAGTCCTTCAACATCGTCTTGATTCACGACGGAGTTTGACTGTGCTTCAGAGTTAGATTCTTCTACGGAGTTTGATTCTTCTACGGAGTTTGATTCTGCTACGGAGTTAGATTCTTCTACTGAATTCAATATTACAACGGTGCTGCTGACTGTTGCAGTTTACAAAATATAGTAATTTTTTCGAATATATGCTACTCTCTAAGATGTCGATAGTCGAATGGAACTCGAAATGCCTTTCAATCACTTTCAATCTCCTTAGACGCACTTTAAAACCTTTGGCAATGTGCCCTACGAGTTGTGCTGTCTAATGAAATGCCTTCTCAGTTGAATGATAGATGTGTGATCAAAACTTGTGTACACTGTGTGTAAAATTGTGCTTTTCAAAGAAAATTATTTTTGAGACCAAAAAATAACTTTAGAACACTACGTTCGAAATAGAAGAAGCCAAGAAAGAAAGGCCGAATAGGTAGACGACTAGGAAAAGGACGAATAGGAAGGTGACTCATCAAAGGATACTTCAAAAAAGAAGAAGTTAATCTATGTTCACTTGATAAAATTAATTTTTTAATTAAAAAAACTCTTTTTTATTAATTAATTCAGAGAATGAGTCTTTTGGTTGATTTTTCACAGGAAGAAGTGGTAGTGGATGAGGCAGAACGTTACATCAAAGGCTACAAGCCCTTACCACTATTCAAATGAGAAGGCATTCAATAATAATTGTAAAGGATTATTGTTATTTCCTTCACAAGAGGATTTTTTAAGTTTAAGGGAACACTTTGGCCCGTAAGCCCCCGTATGAAAATCACGGAAACACTCGTCGTGTTTCCAAACTTTAGTGGGTACTGTCATAGCAAAAGCCCCCATCCAAATTCGAATATCCTTTAGATAAATACCCCAAGAGTTGCCCACTGTTTTACCAAGTTAATCTTCGGAGAAAATTGAGAATTTAGTTTTTTGGCAAACTGAAGGGCTTTTTCTCCAAAATATTCTTAATTTTCCAATTATCTCTTTTCCGTACGATTTTATTGTCTCTTTTTTATAATGTTTCGTGACAAGTGGCTACAGGAAAAGAGTTGATATACCCTAATAAATACCTGTTTATATATTGGGAAAACTTAGGATGGCTTATAATATTGTCACGTACAATATATATACGTATAATATGTAGCACAAACGTACATCGTATGGGTAATTCTGGCGAAATGGCGTTGAGGGGACAACTGTATGACATGACGATGATGACTTTAAGTCACCTTGTTTCTCCCTAGATATAAGATGCCCCCAAGTAGACTTAAGAGAGAATTCGGTCTGACCCTGTCTGGAGTGTAGGTCTGTCTGTTGGTATGGTGTTGGGCACTGTAGTCTGTTTTTGTGTTGCAGTGACGGCAGTGCATGTACTTTTGGGGAGTTTGGGCTCGTGCAAACACAGAGCCAGCTTCGTGAAACTACACCACTGATCGCCCACACCAACGTGAAACCCGCGCTAGCAGTTCGTGACAATATCCTCATTAACATATTGTAAAACTCATTTAGTATTTTTTTTATATATTCATTGTATTTTGTAAATGAATTTTTTTTACTTTAAAATACAACGTGTGAGATGAAGGATATGCTATGAGATGAATTCATCGATGAAGAAGAAATGGTTGATGCAGCTGGCGTTCCACGCATATTGTGAAATAGATTTAAACATCGACGAGGCAACACTGAACGAGGATAAAAATGCTGCTTCCATTACACTCACCTTTGGACGAATATATTCCGTTCATCCAACAGTTACATGGGGCCGTTCACATATGACGTCACGGACTTTTTGACGATTTTACACCCCCCCTCCCCCCTTCGTCACAATTCATCACAGTAGGTATACCCCCCCTCTAATATGACGTCACAAAGTCAGATACCCCCCCCTCCCTTTTTAAAAATTGTTTGAGCCACAAAAAATTCTTATTTTCTGTAGTTTTTAATACAGAACACAATGTTGTTCATTATTTTCTAAATTGGTCAAGCAAACGAGGTGCTGACAATCACTTTGCTCTTACGATCCAGAAAAACTAAAAGAAATTTTGGAAGTTGCCAACATATCCCACTTGGTGGCGCTTGTGTAGTGCCTTGTGACGTCCCAATGTGAATACCCCCCCTACCCCCCCTCGTCACAATTCGTCATACAAGGTGCACCCCCCTCCCCCCCCTCGGCCCGTGACGTCATATGTGAACGGCCCCCATCTGGAATTCTGATTGGCAATTTTTTCTGTATTTGTTATTGGATTATATGTTGAGGGGGGGGGGGGAGCCCAATGATGGTTCTAGCTTTTTAAGTAAACTTGTCTTTGAATTTTTAAATTTTTTGCCCTCAAATTGTGACATTGTATGCACTAATGGACAGTGTTTTGCTGCTTCACTCTGCTGCATAATAGCGGACGGTCTGATGAGATCGTATTCGGAACGTACCAAGAGTCATTCTGGCTACAGGCGGTTATTGGTCATGCGATCTTTGTATTCAGAAGGGAGATATGGCACATCCAATTGAGCACGTAAATGCTCAAAAGAGAATGAAATCTGTTATTTTGATGTATTGTGCCAATGCTCTGCCGATGACCACTTAAAAGATCCAAGTGATTTAAGCCCGTTCTAGAAAATGAATTCCCAATGGTGTCACGCTTCGTAATTTATCCTAAGCACACAGCAGTTGAAGGAGCATTTGGACGTAGACTTCAATGAATATTTAAGTTCCGGGTGTAAGCAAACTCTTGTGTTGCTCAAATTGCTGAAGCTGCCCTCGAATAGAACATTTCAATATGTGCCTCCCATATGGTTATGATCGTTATGTAGGGAAACTTTCAACCTGCAGAAATTTCAAAACTTATGTGAAGCGCAACCATCATGTGTTATTTTCTTTATCCACTTTTTAAAGGAATTCTCGGCGATGACAAACTTGAATATATAATGTTGTTGCAATACGGAATGTTGCTCTTGGGTTCATTCAACCACAAACCCGTTTCTATTGCAATTATCGCGGAAGCTAAAACTTTTTCAGTCAATATTCTGTGGAATTTACTGAGTTCTGTATACCTTGCAGGTTTGTGAGCGATCAAGTGACTCTGTGGGAGTATGTAGAAAAATATCAGTGTGGCATGAAACGAAAAGTTCTTTCTCTTTATTTTCTGTTGTTTTTATCAACTCAATTACCTTATTTAAGTCCCGGTTTATTTGGTAGGAGATACTGAAAGTGGTTTGGAATAGCCACTTACGTTCTTTTCGTTAATGACATGCCATGAAATTAACTAAATTTAAATTTATCAAATAGACAATTAAAAATGAAACGTTAAACTCCAGACTACGATGTTCTCTTACTAAACTGTAAGTCCTCTCTATACGTCGACTGTTGACTCGTTGTAGCTGGTCGAAGCGTAGAGACTCGGGAGACTGCGAGTGACAGTAGTGCGTGTACGATCGTCGTTGCAAACCGTCGTAAATTATGTGAGGTAAGACAAGTGACAAGAACAGAGCTCCAGGAGAACTCCTTGAAGAACGAGAGGAAAATCAAGAGCTGATACAAGCTATGGGTGTATTTTAACATGCTTAGATGACCCCTACTTGAAAAAGATGAAGAACATCCAGAAAATATAGTGGAGGAATGTAACCGGTGTTCCAAGGACTCATCAGTCAGCTTGCAAGAAGATTGTGAAGCCAATGTTCCAATCCACTACTGCGGAGATATTGAAATTGATTTGCAACAATGCGGTGCCAAACATTAAAAAGGAGAAAGATTGCCAGAAAAGAAGTTAAATCATTGTTTAAAAAAGGATTGAGTAATTTATCCTCCTCTGAAAGAATGCCCTGAATCTCAGCCAAAACTACTGCAGAATTACCATCCAAAAGTAAATAGCTTCAAGTAAAAAATCCGCAAAAACTATAGCAGCGCTAATATTTTTGCTACGATGGAAGCCATAATTTCAACAACCTGGTCGCTGGCCCAATTTCTTTAGAACCCATGACCAAGGGTATTTCAACACGACTCCCGTTGATGATACAGAGAATCCAAAGTATGCGGAAATTTACTTTGTGGATGCGGCATAGGCCAATGATTATAGAGCTTATATAGAAGCAAACAGTGCTGTTGGGATGTGAAAGATTTGGACGCAATTTTACGAGATCCTTATGCTGCCATTTACAAGATTATGGTCAAGTTTTGAAAGAAGAATATATCTAAAAAGCTCTAATAGAGAGCCCTCCGTAGATAGGGAAATCCGAGGCTATCGTTTCATTCCAAACAGCGGAAGAAGATTCATCCAGGTCAATCTCCAGAAACCGATGTACCATCCCAACGACTTATCCTTTGCTCTTCCCCACCAGCAGTGATGATGGTTTGCCCATCAACAACAACCTTACTACAACAACTACAGAGAGATGAAGAGATAATACTGCAACGATGAATAAAGGCGACGGACAGGAAGCGCAAACTTTGGATGAAGAAAATCAACCTGGTCCTAAAGAAATTGAAGGTGACGATGAAAATGAACCGCAACCTCAGGATTTGCAGTACAAATCTTGCGCAGATTTGCTCTCAGTTATCGGACCAAACGTAATTCTCATCCTGCGCATGTTTTCAAGATTTCCAAGCTTCGTCAAGTTTTTTTTTATAGTTCTTCACTAACGCGGACGTCATATTCGAAAGAGACGTTAAAGGGGATTATGACGACAAGGGTTATACTGAATGTTTGATTTTAAAAGCGAAGTTGATCAAGAGGAGCTTTTGAATATTTTGGATGTGATCAGAGCCATGTTTATTCTTCGAAGAAATGATGGAGCTCACAAGCATGGATGGGTTTTCTGGGAACACTCTATTCGACTGCGTCTTTCTCTAATGGTTTCTTCTAAAACCAGACAACATCCATCAGCACTAAAGGAACGAATTTGTGGAAGCGCCCGTGAAGTAAAAACCATTCAAAAGTTAAATGTCCTGAAATGCAAGAGCACGACACACTGGAAGATTGAGGCGTTGCTATGTACTCAAGAGGGTGAAAAGGAGGTATAACTGCTTTCCCAACAGCTTTTTTATCGTAAGCATCCACAGTTTTGCTCTAAGTGACTAGACTAAGCAAAGTTCTCAGCCTTCGCGCATCTTCTTAGTGTTTTTACTACTTATCAATTTGTTTGAAACTTTCTTAAACGAAAAATCGAAATTTTTTTATTCGGAAAAACTGCATTTCACGTTACACATCTCTTTTTGCAGCAAGGAAGATGAGTGAAGTAATGACCGACAAGTTTTTTACGTAAGATCAATGACGGGACGATTCAGAGAGCACCATGAGCTATTTTGTGGCTATCGAACAATAACATATATAACTTTTGTGATGCAAACCGTTTCAGATAAATCGAAAGACATGGCCCATAGATGTAGTTTGCTACGGCTATAGAGTCTCAATAGCGTGCAGTTCTAATTGAAGAACAAATAAAGCAAAAAGGAATGCTGTTGAAAATATAATTGGTAATATGTTATAGCTATATCGCAAAAAACTAACGAATGTGTAATTGAAACTAATTTAATTAATATTCTATTAACAAGCTACTGCTGTGCCATCAACGGCTTACAAAGCAAACTGTTAACCAAGCAATTTTAAAAGCAATTTTCTAAATAAATAAAAAAATTTGAATACTGAAGAAGTAATAAATAAATAAATGAATAATAAAATTATCATCAACGATCATTTTCACACGAATGTGGGACGATCTTTACGGCTGGAAGTGGCTGTAAACACATGGAGGTGGTCTCCGGTTCGAAGGACCAAATGTTCCCTCTGAATTTGGAACCAGCAAGTAGATTGTTGGACAACTCGTTCTTTCTTCCTTCAGAGGTTTATTTGCTAAGATGATGGATGAATGGTGAACGATAAAAAGACATGTACAGGATCAGAATGAGATTATCAGAAGAGAGCGTGTGACAATGTGTGCGGTACCTGAGAAGTAAGGCACATGACTAAGAATCGATAGGAAAAGGGACTGAAAAGTATAAATTACCTGACAAGCAAGAGAGCCTATTGGGTGGCTTAATTTACAAACACACAAGTACAGACATATAGCACAGGCAGTCTAGACCTGTTAGGGAAAGAAAGGGAATATGTAACCAATGCAACACATGAATGTGAAAAAATATTTACCACGTGCATAAAAATCACATCAATCGAGCTCGATGGGAGAGAGAATGAATCCAGACTGAAGCCTGTCCAGATTATGGAGACAGCCACAAGTTAAATACACAAATTCATGTGCATTTCTATGACGACGTGCTCTTTCCAAACGTTGACAGCGGATGGAACCCAAACATACTTACACAACTAATGATGAACGAAGGGAAGAAGAAGAAGACTAAGAAGAAGATCCAGATGCAGTATCCAATGACAAGGAACCAGGTGGTGAAACTGCAGCAGAGGAGGCTGAGGATCCAGAATTAGATTTCGAAGAAAAAATATTTGATCCCGAAGATCAAAGCGCAAGCAGGAGACGTGGAACGTACAACAGTCCGATGGACTATTTGAACAACAGAGCGGAAAGAGAAAATCTTACAGTAGGAACGACTTTCATTCAGCCATCAAGTTTCATAGTAGTTCTAGGACAATGAGGAAAGAATATTGTGACGCAATGGCAATCTGAGGGAAATTCGGAAAACCGACCTATTTTTTTAAATTCGCCTGCATTCCGAATTGGCCAGAAATCACAAACAGCATCCCTTCCTACCACTCAGCTTTGGATAGACCTGATGTCGTAGCAAGAGTTTTAACTTAAAGAAGAATGCGTTGATAGAAGGATTCGTCCATTTTAAAAAACGTCAAAAAGTTTGGGCGGAGTTACTGCAAGCATCCATGTTATCGAATTTCAGAAGCGTGGACTCCCTCACTTTCATATGCTCATCTGGATCGACAAACACGAAATTACAACTACATTAGCTGACATAGACCGAACTAGTTGTGCAGAATTTTCTGATAAGGAAACGCATCCAAGACTTCATAAAATCATCATGTCTAAAATGATTCATGTAGCGTGTGGGAAATAAGTCAATGACAAATCCCCTTACATAGATCATGGCTAATGTACCAAATCCTTTCCATACGCTGATACTCTCATGAGCAACAACGGGTTTCCTACGTATCGCACAAGAAACACTGGACCAAAACATCCCTTAAAGAGAAAAAAAACAGATGTATCGGGTGAACGGGTGACAATCCTTACCTATCTTTGAAATTCAACTCGCACATAAACCTCGAGTAGTGCGCATCTATCAAAAGCATCAAGTATCTTTTAACATACATGTGTAACCCTTTTTCGGCTGACGGGTCAATTTTTTTCGACGACTTTCAAAAGGGTCTGGTAGTAGCAGGCCCACAGACACGAGAGATTTCAAATCAGCTCAATTCCTTCCTAGCAAAGCTGAAATCTAAAAAATACCTACAGAATTGAATAGCCTTGATACGAAATAATAATTGTCCTTTTTTTCGATAACTAAATCGGGAATAAACTTGAACGATTGTTCTTGTTTGTGGTATATCTGGCACAATAGGCGGCTCCAATCGAAGTCTATAACGTCGGGACATATTTCACGGTTCGTCTCCCACGATAAATAGCCAATGAAAGACGTCAAGTAAAACCTGAATTTGGAAGTGGCCTATTTCCATAATCAATGTGTGTGTTTTTTTTCTTACAAACTTTCCCGCTTTAGGTGGGAACACTTATTAAGTAACGTTTTTGGTTCCAGAAGCAGCTTTGGCCTTTCTCTTTGTACCTTCACAGATAACAAGAATTACTATCGTGAAATTAAAAGGAATCTAGAAAAGACTAACCATCAGGAACAGCAGCGACAACAAAAGGACAAGATGAAGGTAATGCAACTTGGTGAGAAGTTTCAACAGACACTGTGGCTGCTTCAGCCATTCCTAAAATAGAGAGATTCAGAGTATCGTACAAGGAAAAATTCATAAGAAAGCTACCAAACAAATACCAAGAGATTCAGCTGAAACATCTAGTGGTAATGCCGGAAGCAATGCAACGTCAGAATTTTCAACTCCGCCAGGAAAAAATAGATTTTGAAGATACAAGAGCGTTCCCAACAGCCATTCCTAAAATAGAGATTCAGAGTATCATACAAGAAAAACTTCATAAGAAAGCTATAAAATAAAAACACTGGGATTCAGTTGAAACATCTGGTGGAAATGCCGGAAGCAACGCAAGCACTGGTACTGCATTTTTAGTGTGTGGATCGGAAACATTTCCACTCTGGAAACACAATAATAATAAGTAGAAAGGAAAACCATATAATAATGAACATCGAGGAAACAGTAATAAATTTAACTTATTGGATAATCCATTTTCTACTTGTTTCTCATACATTTTGGCAGAATTGCTACAGCATTTGCCAAAAAACTTTTCACCAAAATCATTGGACATCAAAACATGGCCAAAAGCAACATCTTCATAAGCATTACAATACTTTGCTGTATCTTGGTAATTTGAAAACTGAATAACTACTATTATTTCGGCTTTATTTCGCAACGACGGAAAATTTCATCTTTATTAAGACGATTTCTACTCTGTTTTGGTTTTGGTTAAGCTTTTATTCTTTCTCCTTAGAAAACAAAATATTTCCTTTTTTTGCACCCTATAAATAAAATATAAAAGCGGCTATTTATATTAAACGTAACTTACGAAGACATGAGTATAAACGAAGCAACTTACTATCATACCAAACCCCACTCTATTCTCTCCTCCCTTGGCTTTCTTTCCAATCGTACCCTTTTCCTATGGACAATGTCAACACTTTTGAGTTGTGATGATGGTAATCATGAGATAAAGTGATGAGAATTGTGTACGACATATCTTATAAGTTTAACACATTATCTAGCTTGGAAGACCTCATTGCATTCGTCATTGCTGTAAGAATAAGCGCCTAAAAAGATGCACATGAACAAGAAAGGGCAACTACATTAGCGGAGAGACAGGAGGACCTATGTACTCTCTAGTAGCAAGACAGGTTGCCTATAAAAAAACTTAAACTTTCATTTGCCCACCTAGATTCCTAATGTGAGCATGATCGCTGTTGCAAGACCTAGTAAAACCCTCTTGATGCAACATATACTACACAGTTTGGAGATCATCAATAGGTATCAGGTCCCACAAAAATGCAAAACTTGTTAACATAAAATATCAAATATTAATGTTCTATTTTATTTTTTTGTATTCATTAAAGGGAAAATGGTTAATTATTTTAAATGTGTTTCAATTGACAATTTCATTTTTAAACAATCTATCATTTTTTGCAACTTAACTAAGAGTGTTGCACAGAAATCTCTGTTTTATTGTCAATGAAGTTGGAACAGCAACAAATCGAAAAGTTCTCTGCCTAACGTAAATTTCGGTCTTGTCGCAAAAAGAATATTGGCGAAAAGTTAAATGAGCAAAGATTTACATGCTTTAAAACAGTCTTAAAACTTACAGTCGTGGCTGTAAGTTTATTAGGTGTTTCTAAAAAAAACAAATCTTTTACTTGAAGAACAACTTAACTCCATGTAAAACCTATAAAAAAGTTTTTTGTCGAAAAATGGAAGATATTAAGTCCATTTCCTAAATTATTATCTTCAACCTTCATCATCACTTTTTCCATCTCATGTGCTCTGAAAAATTACCAAGATTGATGATAAAAGGTGACACAATTATTACAGATTTCATTTTAAATCATTACTTTGCCTTTCCCCCGACAATCTTATAATTACTTAAATCTGCCCATTAACATCACTTCTATTTCACTGTGTCGCAACAATCGGTTACGTAACCACGCTTTGACATACATATAATAACCTTAAATACCCTCGTTTGACTGAATAAAAAAGGATTGTCGTAGGTTACATTTTAATTTTTTATTTCATTGGAACTAAACACTTTAAAATCCTACATTGTTCAAGGATAAATAAACACTTCCGCATTTCTGATGTGACATCTTATTAAAGTACTTTTTACCCATCGTTGGTTAAAAAAGCCGGGAATCGGTTTTTGCAATCGACGTCAGCTGATGTCGTCTGAAAGTCTGACTGTGTTTAAAAATTTGACTGCAAGCAAACATTTTTAGTTTGAACTAATAAGTGAAAATTCAGGAAAAATGTCCTACCCCGAGGAATGTTATTTAGAGGACAAATGGCCAGAAGAACTCGGCTTCAAGGGATTCATTGAGTGCACATAGTATAAAAAATCAAACTTAAAAACCAACCAAAAAAAGTTGGAAAGCTTCACATTCATTCACATTAAATTTTTATTTTTTTTTATTTTTTTATTTTTATCTAGTTGCGGGAGTGTTTACCACTGGAACACTTGCAATTGTTTAGGTAAAGTAAAGTAACAGCTAATATTAGAAGGTTTATAAATATCAACTGTGAACGTAGATGATTGGGGTGAATGGATGATGGTGATGGAGATGAAGAGGGAGTTGAGGATGAAACTGAGAATGATGATAATTCCGAGGTGAAAGGTAAGTATTGTTAAATTAAAAATTTAACATTGTTATTTAAAAAGATATATATACATTTGGAATTAAGGTACCAATGGAATGGAGGACAAGTGGGGCATGGTGGTAGAGGAGCAAGCCGATTTTGAAATTAATGTTGCTGGTTCTGGTAAACGTATTCAACTAGTTATTTTTTTTAAATCAATCAAAAGATAAAATAATCTTTTTTTTTTAACTTACTAATGATGTAAATGAAGTTTCAGGAGCATGATGATGATGTTAAATATATATTAGGATAAATGTAAATTTGTTTTTATTATGAAGATAATCCTAAAAGGAAGAAAAACCAAGAAAGGAAAGCAGCTCAAAAATTCAAAACGCCCAAAACAAGATGATAAGAATAATGTTGACTGGGCTGAAAAGCAAGTTTTCTCTGGAGATGAAGATGAAAAGTTTTGCAATAGTTTTTTGGATTCTTGCAACACTGATTCTGATTGAATAACAATCATTTCGAAAATTTTCCCGTCTCGTCTGGCCGTCCACCGCAATATGTTTGATGCACGGACGGAATCCAAAATAATTCAATCAATCTTGCTTAAAACTAGAAGAAAATCACTGAACTTATGAGGATTTTTGACGGCCCGGGGTCCGCATAGAAATTGGAAAACTGAATTGTCGTCAGTATTTATTTTATTCTGAAAAGAAAAATTTTGCCGCTTGTTGTAGTCTTGTGGAGCATTTTCTGCTGCCGGAAATATTAATTAAATTTTTCCTGCATGAAGGGCAGAGTTCGGCATATCATTTGGAAAATTTTATATAAAATCGTTTACAAATATCACAGAAAATCAAATAAAAAATCGAATCATTTTGAAAAGAATAAATTTTAAAATCAAATCTTCTATTGGAAGGGAAATGGTTTACAAACAACAGATTCTTTGCTAACCATAGCTTAATTTTTTTTTTTTAATTCAAAAAAGCTTGCAAAAGCTTGCAACATCTAAAAAAAAGAATCTACCGTAGATAGTGGAAAAACCTCAGCTAAGATGTAATCTATCATTTTTTGGCAGATTTTGCTTATTCAGTTGTTAAAAGAGCTCGAATAAAAAGATCTTTTGCTTTTTCTTTAGCTGCCACTTTCTGGCTATCTGTTAGTCTAAGGGGACTTCCATAATAAATTAAGCCACGTTCTTTTAGCCATTTTTAAACCCTCCTCCCCCCCTTGTCACAGTTGGTCATAAGAGCGATATATTTAGTGCGAGTGATATATTCAAAGAGGTTGACAATATACAGTCGCACAATAGGATTAAGTTCGATAAGGCTTGAATTCAAGAGCGAATATGGCGTGTATTTGCTAGACCGACGTGTCAGGACCAACTGCCCTTTGCGCTCAGTAGGAGGTGAGGGTGCGATATTGTCAAGTCATAACACACCACTATCCCTCTACCGAGCAATAACGAGCCCTAAATTCAATAGTGTAAGTCTCTTCCCACTTTATTCTTTTAATAACGTCACGGCAATCCTATATCCCTCCCTTTTAAAATATAATATTTTTAATTTTCCTCATCCTAATTCCTCATTTTCCGATATTGGACTCAGATTGTAGAAGCCAGTGGACATACTGGACGACATTCACAATCCCCAGGGGTCTTCAGAAAAAAACACGCGTTGCCCGATTTCTCTTAAAAAACTGTGTGCATAATTCACTGGACTAGCAGAAGTAATAAAGGACAAGATGTTGCCACACATTTTTCATTTTTTATTTTTTCCATTCTCATTTTTAGCGTTTTCAGTAGGAAGGGGAGTATCGGCCTTTTGTTGTAGTGGGGAATTTTTACCCTACCTTAAACAATGAAACAAAGAAAAAATTGCAAAAACACAGTGAAGTGGGATAGAAGAGGAAAATGGAATAAAAAATTAAATCACATTCATAACATAAAATAAATTTCCCTTCCAATAAATTGACCTCCTAAGTGGTTCTAAGGTATTCTGAAAGTATTAGATGAGCGACGATTGCAAAAGCCCTGGTCCTGTTTTTCTCAGAACTGTCATACCGGATACCGTCATTAGGGTTATCTTACAGATCATTAGGGTTGATACAAATAAAAATAAAAGAGTTAATAGTGACTTGGGTCGGCCAAAACAAGAGAAGAAAAAGAATTCATGTTTTATTCCATTTCCATTGGCTTGCTTACCCCATACATTGGTTTTATTAAGAAACGAACAATATATAGCTGGCCTGGTGTGATGCTTCCTTCTGATTGTCGTAAATAGGCCTCCTGTTGTAAAGCTACACATCAGGATACAATTCATCGTGAACAAACGCAGTTTTTATGTAAAATTTTTGAAGTTCAAGATTTGAGTTGCGGAAATGGATAGTAGAATCCTAAGTCAGCAGTATGCATTGACGGTGAAGAAGAGCATGACTCTAGTACAATTTTAAATATGATCGACGCCTGGTGGTTGCGAAAAACCTTTTACCATAAAACGAGTTTTGTAATAATATTAATAATAACATAATGTTGTGCAATGAATATTGGAATGCGGATTTCAAGCCAATACGTATTTAATTTTTATCAAAATGGTGTGAGAGAGAAAATTAAAATCATATGGAAGCGCAGATCAGCGAAAGAGTAATACGCCATTCTGCAGGAGGACATTTCTCTTAGCTAGGTTGATCAGGTTATGGAAATATTAAGATCTGCTGTTAAATTGTGAAGTAGTAAGATGTAGATGCATTCCAAGATTTCAGACTACTGGAGAGAGGATTTTGCTGGCCTCACCAACCACTAGCGGAATCGATGTAATGCCCCGCGGCAGCCACCACCACTTGATGGCGGATATGACATCACTCCGTGACGTCACTCCTACAACGTCACGCCCCGACATCACACACCAAGACGTCACGCAGACTCAGCAGCCCCGAGTCAGCAGTTCCACCAACCCGCCCATCCGTCCAAACTTGGCCCACCAGTCCGATACGACTCGGCACACCAAGTTTAGGTTATCTCATATTCCATACTGTCCTAACTCATTAACCCCCAATATATAAACTGCCCCATCTCTCTCTCTCTCTTCTGACTCCCGCTTGCCGGACACACGTCAATGCAAGTAGATTCTTCGTACTCAACATCGCTGTCTTCTCTGTAAGAAATCCCCTCTTTACATTGATGTGATGCACGTTACGTGGTCCTTTGAAGAGACAAGGACAGCACCTGATTTGTCTTTGTTCAAGTCAAGACATTGACAGCCAGCTACTTGCCCTGTTCCCCGGCGTAGTGTTATTAATCAACTGTAAAAACGACGGAATAAAATTCATGTTCGTTTTGAGTCTTCAGCAAACTAGTGGTCCGAGATCTCAGCTTGGCTACAGCTATTTCGTGCATCGTAGTGTTGTTGAAGATGTAAATGATAGGACCAAGCACAGAACTTTATGAAACATTTTACTTCAGTGGGGTGAGGATGAAGAGACGTCGTTGACGCTGACCGACTATTTTTTTCCATCCAGGTACAAGGAAAACCAAGCAAGTGCATCGGATGGAGACTCAAAATTGAACCAAGGGGTGATCTATGAGGATGTTTTGGTCAATCGTGTCAAAGACAGAGTTGTTATCAAGGATCCTGGATAACAAAATTGCCGTTGTCAACTAAAGTTAGGATATAATTTAGTACTTTCAGCAGGGCAGTTTTGTTGGAATTGACTGCTCTGTAGGCAGAATGCACACAAATGTAAGAGACAAACGAGGAATGGGATTGTTGGTGGAATAATAATTTTTTCGGTTTTTTCTCAAGAATAAGGAAGATTTAAACAGCATATGCATGGAATGCTTCTTATTGTTCCCAATATATCTTCCCCGCTCGTACAATCTGTATGTTACCATTTAGGTCATACTCAAAGACCTGTTTTAACATTCACAGTATCATAAAAATATATTTATCTCTGCATATATTTTTCTTTAGAAAAGAAAGGGAGAAGAATTCCAATCAAAAATTGAGCTACTGATTTTCGATTCTCTAACTCACAGCTCTCACCATTCGACAATCAGTTTTTTTCTCAGTTTGTTGCCAGAAGACTTCTTTTCTTTTGTTCAATAGAACATGAGATTTAAAGTGGATTTTTTTATTATCCGTCCGTAGCCGTATAAAGCCAGAATTTAAATGTTAATTTAAAATGTTAGAATTAGTAAAAAATTTGTACAAATATGATCTCAGCTAATCTATCTAGTAGATAAAAATATGATTTTAGAGCTCATTTTTCAAAATTATTACAATATCTCAACCTATAGGTATATATATCGTCATATACTTTGTTATTTGCCTAAAGCTTAATATAAAAACACTAAAATGGAAAACTTCAACATTTTCAACTAATTCATCGTTCCATCAATCAAATTTCAATACAATACAATCAACATTCAATTCAGTCAACAACAAAAAAGAATGTTTATTTGGAAGTACGATACAGTTTCATCAAGTCAATGACTTAAACAACGAAGTAAAGCATAGTGGATAGTAGGCTCCGTTTCTACCAATGAGTATGCAAGTTCAATCCAATAACTATAGAAAAAGTACAAGTTTTATGAATAAATTACTTGATAAGCAAACAGCAATGACAAATAGTAACAAAAACAACATCATTAACAAAAAACATATTAAGTTTCCAGAAATCCGCACTGCTTCCACTTCATCCTTAAATATTTGTGAGCGGTATGAGGAAAGCTCTTTCTTGACCAATGCCCCGTTCCGCACAAATTTCTCCAAAGTTGCTTGACACTGAAAATAAAAACAATACAGAAAAACACCAACCAGAAATAAAACTTACTAGAACTGTTCTCTGTTGCTGTTCATTTTTTCATGTTTAAGTTTAAGCTGCATTTCATGTGTCTTATTGAATTTCCTCTCTCTTCGATCCTCCGACTTTCAGATATAGTCCATGAATTTAGGAAGGAAACAGGTGGGGAAAACGGTGGACTAATCATATTGAATCCATGGAACTTACTATGTTGTCTGTTGCTATTCATTTTTCCATATTTAAGTTTAAGCTGCATTTCATGTGTCTTATCTTTATTGAATCTTCCCCTCTCTTTGATCCTCTGAAGTACAGAGATAGTCCAGAAATTTAGGAAGGAAACAGGTGGGGAAGACGCTGGAGTAATAATATCCATACCCATGGATGCCTACACCCCATCAACTTCATCCAGTGGATTTTCAAGGATACCCACTTGATGAGACAAAGCTACAAGGGGAGAAGAAACATACAAATCAAACATACAAAAAAACAATGAATATAACAGAAAGATTGGGTAACATTAAGAAGACTTACAAGAGTTTGACATGTTGTCAAGTAAATCTTCGAACGAATGTGAAAATAACCAATATTCGTTGATTTATCAGCAAAACATTGAGCCGCCAAACAATAAAGCGCTCAAAACTTCCCTCCCCAAAACCCCACCCGCTGGTTGCAATTCCTATCGTTGATTTTTCGTACGTAAAAAAAAATCCAGCCACACAGATTAGAATCAACCTGTTCCTTAGAAATCATTGAAGTTGTAGTCGTGAAACACAACCTTTACCACATCAAGTATTGAACCTAAATCCATCATCAATTATTGCATAACTTGTCCGGTTGTCCCACTATAAGTGAACCTCTACTGTCATCGTTGTTACAAAAGTCAGAAAAAACATCGCACAATTCAGCTTCACCATCAATGTTTTGAGCTTTATCCTCTTTTTTGGGTCGTTTTGAATTCTTTATTAACAGAAAGCTCTTCTTTCTTTTAGATTTTGCGTTTTCATCCCCTTAATAAAAAAAAACATTTGTTTGTATAAAACATTCATTCTTACAGGAAAATTTAACTTTCAAGTAAACATCCTCATTTCCTTCTTCAGGAACGGCTCTGGCCTGATCTCCATCCATTTTAGGGTAAATAGCTTCTGACCCTTTCTTCATTTGCAGACCCTGCAAGTACAAAGACAGATTATTCCACCTTTATATTTATGAAATTCAGAGTTTATATCAGCTTAAGTCAACATCCTCATTTCTTCCTTCAGGAACGGCTCTAGCCTGATCTCAATCCATTTTAGAGTAAATAACTTCTGCTCCGTCAACTTCATTTGCAGACCCTGTAAGAACAAAAACAGATTAAGGTATTAATAAGGTAATGAAATAAGAAGGTTAATGAAATTTAAAGTCGAAGTATTCTTACTGGTAAGAGATACTTCAATTTCATTCATTTCATTTCATCCTCATATTCATCACCAATAGAATTTTAAAAGTTAATTGTATTATTTATTGGATGTCTATAAGTTTAACTAACCATAGTCATCAAAGTCCTCTTCTGTCTCAACACATTCTTGGTGTCCAGAGTAAAGACTCATCAGATGGATAATCATACTTTTCTACTAAATTTTCTAAGCCTTTCTTACTGGATGGGTTATTTTCATAATATATTCGGGGTTTTTTTAACCCTTTCTCGGAATTCAAAAGTGCAAATAACACGTTAATTCCCTCAATTCGAGTATTGCTATCAGTGTCGTTTTCGGCTTCCTAAAGCTCAGTTTTTTTCATTTTTTTCTGTCTGTTAGAATCCTTTAGTGAATAGAATTAAATTCTTTAATGTGTGAATTCTTTTCCTTAGTATTGTAAGTATCTCCTTTATAGTCTTTGTTAATCGCCCTAACAAAAAAAATAACATTGGATTATTTTCAACAGTTATCCTCATAGGTAAACTTACCTTCCAATTCAATTAACGTCAGAGGATTTTCAATCTGCATTTTGATCTTTGAAACATCCTCCACCTTGAAACAATATCCAGGTATTAATTTATTGAAATCAATTATAACTGTTCTAAATCAATTATATTACTGTTTACAGAAGGATATTCTTCGTGCAATTCGTCCAGGTTGATTGCTTCTGCCTGGTAATCTTCATCCATCCTTCAACTTCATTTTCATGCTCTGTAAGTACATAGACAGATTATTCCACCTTTTGATTTATTTAGATTTTTTGCTTATTTTACCAATGTCAATCAAATACGTTTTAAGTTTGTATCGAAATTGTGAAAAAGAGAACAGCAAAATCACAGAGAAGCGCAATGCATTTTTCTGTACGTTTTCATTTGAAGAGATAAGGAGAGCATCTGATTTGTCTTCGTTCAAGCTGGTCATACATATAGATAATCATCAAAAACATTGACAGCCAGCAACTTGCCCTATTCCCCAGTATTTTATTGATCAACTGCGAAAAGAGATGATATACAAGTCATGTTCCTTTGTGAGTCTTCAACAAACTAGTGGTCCGAAATCCCAGCGGCTATACAGCTATGTCGTGCATCAGAGTGTTGTTGAGTATGTAAAGGATATGACCAAGCACCAAATTTTATAAAACAATTTACTTTAGTGCACACTACTTATTCTGTGTCAGACACGCTGACCGAATGTTTTGTTCCGTACAGTTAGAAGGAGAACTAAGCAAAAGCAAAAGAAGAAGACTCAAAATTCAGCAAAGGTGCGATCTTTGAAAATGCCGTAGTAGATCTTGTCAAAGACAGTGATGTTATCAAGGATCTTGTATAACAGCACTGTCGTTGTCAACCAAAGATAGGAGGTAATTTAGTACTTTCAGAAAGCAGTTTTGTTTGAATGGACAACTCTGAAGGCAGAATGTACACATGGGGAATGGGCAGTCTTGCCACAAAATCATTTCTCTTCCGATAAATTCCGCTAGGGGATCATCGGTATAGAAATGATCGAAAATCAAATTTTTGAAGAAAAGATATTATTTTCGATTAATTTTAGATCATTTTGTTTTCGATCATTTAGTGACATCTATCAATAGAAGGGAAAAGTTTGTTGAGGTTTTTAGATATATAGAGCGTTGAAAGGTGCGAAATGAAAAAGAGATAAGAAAGATGGGGAAAGGTACAAAAACTCCCACATTTGAAGGGAAAGGGGTCACAAAATGATCGAAAACAAAAATTTCTCAGAATGATTTTTTTGCCTTCTGAACGCGATTAAGATCATTTTAAAAAGACTTCATTTTCCATTAAGTATTCGATCCAAATTTTAATCGCGATTATTTTTCTATCGCTATTGTGGCAACACTGGGAATGGGACTCGTGGTGAAATACCAATAATTTCGCTACAACACGTTCAGATATTTTTGAAAGAAAAGAGACACAGGTCTGTTAGCAGGGATGTTCCTGGGATATGGCTGTATAGTTTTACCAAGGATCAGGGAGATTTAAATGCCATGTGCATGCGGAATGCTTCTTGTGGTTACTAATAATCTCTTCCCCGCTCGTATCATCTGTAGAATGTACCATCGCTCGCTTGCCTGTTTCCATTTTCACAGTATTCTAAGAATATATTCATCTCTGGATATATTTTCCCTTAGAAAAAAAAAAGTATTCCAAACCAGAATCGAACAACTGATTTTAGATTCTGTTATTCACAGCTTTTACAACTCGACAAACAATTTTTAAAATCTGAACTAAAGGAATCCAGTATCCGTTTTAGGGTAATTTCAGTTTTTTTAATTTTCAAAGACCACCACAGTTTATTAGCCTATTATTCTTAAACATGAAGCAAACTACATTCGTTTAAGAAATCACTGATTTTTTAAAAATTCCTTGCATTCTGTACTTGATTGCAAAGTATAAAATATACTTGAACTTAAGGCAAATAAAATCAGTAAACGACGACATGTATCAGTGCTTGGGAATTAAACAAGTAATTTAAACTCTTCCTTTCCCCTGTTTCCCCTTCTCTGTAATTGACTGCCACAGGCGGAAAACGCTACGAAACCAACGGTTGTGTATGTTCTTATTTACAGCATACATTGTTTGCGTCAGACAGAAAATTGACTTTTTTCATTCACGTTCGCTTGGATTTAAATTTATTTATATTGATTTAAACCGTAGGGCAATGGATTTGTAGACGATCTTGCCCGAGTAGAACATAAAAAAATCTACTGCCACAGGTACATATCTTCAACTGGCGCTGGCATAGTGGTTGCTTTGTGATTTGTATCACATGGGTACACATTCACGCATTAACGTTTGCAAAATTTGCAAAATGGCCAACTGAATCCTAGCTTCCGATAACCAAGGATGTTTAATTTCAATAACAAACAATTACGTGAATCGGTTACCTTAATCCAATATTTGTCCTTTCCTATAATTTTTAGGACAAATCTCCCAGCTATGACAGTGGCGAAATAATAACCTGTCAGACCTGGCAAAACTTCAGGCTCACCTAGTTCGCTCTCTCGTTTTCCTAAGGAAAACAAGGTTTGGTAAGTAAAGATCTTGAAAAATTCTTGATTAAAAAAGACCTGTATCTGTTGCTCTTTTTTATCAGATTTGTATTTAGCTCCATTGATATCAATTTCTGGTTCCGTTGCTGCTGCTGCATTCAGGGTTGATACAGGCAACTACACAATCAATTTGGAGGGTAAGTATATTCTTATTAGCCTAAATTTTGTAAGCTTGTCTTACAGGATGAGTTTGCACAAAATACTCTTGTGCTCTTATTAGCCCTTTCTTTGAATTCTATTGTTCAAGCAAACGGTCCTTCAGTTCATGTTTGCGATTGAGCCCCGTATGTTTAACCTCCATTAATTTTGCCATCTGCTTCAACTCAGGAAGCTTGGCGGAGTTAAGATGGTTAATAACAACATTTTTATCCATTCTTATTTGTTTTATTGTTGCTTTGATCGCTTGCACAGCTATCGGTATGATGACACCTGCAAGTCAGAGAAATCCGAAAATATAGTCTCTACCGGATAATGAACGTACTATTAATTACAGTTTATACGGCTTGGCGGAAAAGTCTTATCAAGCTTAAAACACTGCGTGCGGTGCGATTTACTATCAGATTAATTTATTGTTTATTGAAACTGAAGATGGCAAATGTTCCTGATCCACAAATTAATTCTTGGTAATTTAAAAATGTATATTTTGTATTATTATCTTTCAATTAAACAAATTGACTTTTAAAAACAGGACTTCAATATTTAAAAAGTCTAACAAAAGTTTGCAGTCACTATAAAGGAATAATGTTGGACAGCACATCATTGCTGGAAAACAGCTAGTTGTGAAAATTCGAGTAAACTAGTTCAATGTATGCTTGATTTAAAGGAAGCCAACTCTACAGCTGGTAGCAATTTCCATATGAATCAGCCAATTGACTACAAGTTTTGTTGGGATGGTCTCACCCATTGAGTTAGATGCTGTTCCATATCCGAAATTTTTCTGCCTCCAGCTGCAAGAAAAGTGAATAAGTCAACAGTAACACTTGGAGGCCAGTAGAAAGAGCTGTGGTCTCTTCAATCCCTCATTGTTTATTGGCAAAAAAATTGATTCTGGTAAATCAATTTTTCTGATATAGTTTAAATTGTGTTTATAAATTCATGAACTGGCATTATAAGTTTAAATGAGTCAAATTGATTTAAGAACAACTTAAGAACACCTAAATTGCAGCGGGTAATGATAATTAACAGTGTAAACATGAATAACATTTTTTCTTTAATTATCTTTGTTTAGTAAAAAAAAAAAAAAAAAAAAAAAAAACATTCTGATACTGATACTGATCCCTTATATTTAGAAGAAGTTGTCAAGTTGATGTAGGTAAAGCATGAACCAAAACCATTTTGAGTGGCATTGCCAATTTCATGTGAAATCTTAAACCTGCCAATATGAAAGGAATAATTTCAGAAGGTTTGTAAATGTAATCAACACCTGGAAATGTATTAACGCTTTCTTAAAATTTCTTCAATTAACCTACGTAAGATGCAGGTTGGCCCCAAACGGAGCTGTACCCCTGTGATTTGGTTGAAGCAGAAGGATACGTCAGACCCCCAGATACCGTACTCCAAATGAAGAAAATTTGTGGATTTAAAAACAAAAAATTTATCTGTTACCAACTTTCAGGAACAGTTTTGTCCCCAATAACCTAATAAGGAATCATTACCAGCTCCTACATTAGCCGATGTTCAGATAGTAAGAAAATTTAAATTTTGAAGGGGAAGAATCAATAAATTGGTATTTGGATGAATTTAATCTTTCTAGTCATTGTTATGAACATCATTGATTGATCGTAGTTATTCTTTATCTCATCTTGTTTACTTCATTGATGTTACTTTGCTACTTTTTTTTGCTATAGATTTTGGTCTTTCACATCGTCCCTCCCCCTCACCGCCCTCACTGAGAGATGACTTAGTTTCTAGCTGTCCATACTGAAAGACTCCCCGAAGTTGCTGTTGTAGCCTACGGCTTATATTCATCAACAATGTATAAGGAAGATCTTTGGTGCACTAGAACTTTTGTCAGTGATTTGTGTTCTGTACTTGATTGCGATGAAGTATAAAATATACTTGAACTTAAGGCAAATAAAATCAGTAAACGACGACATGTATCAGTGCTTGGGAATTAAACAACTAATTTAAACTCTTCCTTTCCCCTGTTTCCCCTTCTCTGTAATTGACTGCCACAGGCGGAAAACGCTACGAAACCAACGGTTGTGTATGTTCTTATTTACAGCATACATTGTTTGCGTCAGACAGAAAATTGACTTTTTTCAATCACGTTCGCTTGGATTTAAATTTATTTATATTGATTTAAACCGTAGGGCAATGGATTTGTAGACGATCTTGCCCGAGTACAACATAAAAAAATCTACTGCCACAGGTACATATCTTCAACTGGCGCTGGCATAGTGGTTGCTTTGTGATTTGTATCACATGGGTACACATTCACGCATTAACGTTTGCAAAATTTGCAAAATGGCCAACTGAATCCTAACTTCCGATAACCAAGGATGTTTAATTTCAATAACAAACAATTACGTGAATCGGTTACCTTAATCCAATATTTGTCCTTTCCTATAATTTTTAGGACAAATCTCCCAGCTATGACAGTGGCGAAATAATAACCTGTCAGACCTGGCAAAACTTCAGGCTCACCTAGTTCGCTCTCTCGTTTTCCTAAGGAAAACAAGGTTTGGTAAGTAAAGATCTTGAAAAATTCTTGATTAAAAAAGACCTGTATCTGTTGCTCTTTTTTATCAGATTTGTATTTAGCTCCATTGATATCAATTTCTGGTTCCGTTGCTGCTGCTGCATTCAGGGTTGATACAGGCAACTACACAATCAATTTGGAGGGTAAGTATATTCTTATTAGCCTAAATTTTGTAAGCTTGTCTTACAGGATGAGTTTGCACAAAATACTCTTGTGCTCTTATTAGCCCTTTCTTTGAATTCTATTGTTCAAGCAAACGGTCCTTCAGTTCATGTTTGCGATTGAGCCCCGTATGTTTAACCTCCATTAATTTTGCCATCTGCTTCAACTCAGGAAGCTTGGCGGAGTTAAGATGGTTAATAACAACATTTTTATCCATTCTTATTTGTTTTATTGTTGCTTTGATCGCTTGCACAGCTATCGGTATGATGACACCTGCAAGTCAGAGAAATCCGAAAATATAGTCTCTACCGGATAATGAACGTACTATTAATTACAGTTTATACGGCTTGGCGGAAAAGTCTTATCAAGCTTAAAACACTGCGTGCGGTGCGATTTACTATCAGATTAATTTATTGTTTATTGAAACTGAAGATGGCAAATGTTCCTGATCCACAAATTAATTCTTGGTTATTTAAAAATGTATATTTTGTATTATTATCTTTCAATTAAACAAATTGACTTTTAAAAACAGGACTTCAATATTTAAAAAGTCTAACAAAAGTTTGCAGTCACTATAAAGGAATAATGTTGGACAGCACATCATTGCTGGAAAACAGCTAGTTGTGAAAATTCGAGTAAACTAGTTCAATGTATGCTTGATTTAAAGGAAGCCAACTCTACAGCTGGTAGCAATTTCCATATGAATCAGCCAATTGACTACAAGTTTTGTTGGGATGGTCTCACCCATTGAGTTAGATGCTGTTCCATATCCGAAATTTTTCTGCCTCCAGCTGCAAGAAAAGTGAATAAGTCAACAGTAACACTTGGAGGCCAGTAGAAAGAGCTGTGGTCTCTTCAATCCCTCATTGTTTATTGGCAAAAAAATTGATTCTGGTAAATCAATTTTTCTGATATAGTTTAAATTGTGTTTATAAATTCATGAACTGGCATTATAAGTTTAAATGAGTCAAATTGATTTAAGAACAACTTAAGAACACCTAAATTGCAGCAGGTAATGATAATTAACAGTGTAAACATGAATAACATTTTTTCTTTAATTATCTTTGTTTAGTAAAAAAAAAAAAAAAAAAAAATTCTGATACTGATACTGATCCCTTATATTTAGAAGAAGTTGTCAAGTTGATGTAGGTAAAGCATGAACCAAAACCATTTTGAGTGGCATTGCCAATTTCATGTGAAATCTTAAACCTGCCAATATGAAAGGAATAATTTCAGAAGGTTTGTAAATGTAATCAACACCTGGAAATGTATTAACGCTTTCTTAAAATTTCTTCAATTAACCTACGTAAGATGCAGGTTGGCCCCAAACGGAGCTGTACCCCTGTGATTTGGTTGAAGCAGAAGGATACGTCAGACCCCCAGATACCGTACTCCAAATGAAGAAAATTTGTGGATTTAAAAACAAAAAATTTATCTGTTACCAACTTTCAGGAACAGTTTTGTCCCCAATAACCTAATAAGGAATCATTACCAGCTCCTACATTAGCCGATGTTCAGATAGTAAGAAAATTTAAATTTTGAAGGGGAAGAATCAATAAATTGGTATTTGGATGAATTTAATCTTTCTAGTCATTGTTATGAACATCATTGATTGATCGTAGTTATTCTTTATCTCATCTTGTTTACTTCATTGATGTTACTTTGCTACTTTTTTTTGCTATAGATTTTGGTCTTTCACATCGTCCCTCCCCCTCACCGCCCCCACTGAGAGATGACTTAGTTTCTAGCTGTCCATACTGAAAGACTCCCCGAAGTTGCTGTTGTAGCCTACGGCTTATATTCATCAACAATGTATAAGGAAGATCTTTGGTGCACTAGAACTTTTGTCAGTGATTTGTGTTCTGTACTTGATTGCGATGAAGTATAAAATATACTTGAACTTAAGGCAAATAAAATCAGTAAACGACGACATGTATCAGTGCTTGGGAATTAAACAACTAATTTAAACTCTTCCTTTCCCCTGTTTCCCCTTCTCTGTAATTGACTGCCACAGGCGGAAAACGGTACGAAACCAACGGTTGTGTATGTTCTTATTTACAGCATACATTTTTTTCGTCAGACAGAAAATTGACTTTTTTCATTCACGTTCGCTTGGATTTAAATTTATTGATATTGATTTAAACCGTATGGCAATGGATTTGTAGACGATCTTGCCCGAGTACAACATAAAAAAATCTACTGCCACAGGTACATATCTTTAACTGGCGCTGGCATAGTGGTTGCTTTGTGGTTCGTATCACATGGGTACACATTCATGCATTTATCGTTTGCAAAATTTGCAAAATGGCCAACTGAATCCTAGCTTCCGATAACCAAGGATGTTTAATTTCAATAACAAACAATTACGTGAATTGGTTACCTTAATCCAATCTTTGTCCTTTCCTATAACTTTTAGGACAAATCTCCCAGCTGTGACAGTGGCGAAATAATAACCTGTCAGACCTGGCAAAACTTTTCCTAAGGAAAACAAGGTTTGGTAAGTAAAGATCTTGAAAAATTCTTGATTAAAAAATACCTCTAATTGTTGCTCTTTATTTACAGTTTTGAATTAATCTCCATTTATGTCATATTACCAATTTCTGGTTCCGTTGCTGCTGCATTCATCACACTTGCTGCAAATGCCAAGTGCACCAAGCACCAAGAGGCGCTTTGTATTGCAGCGGGTGTGATCAATACCACAACTGCACGGCCCAAAATAATGAAAATTCTTTAAATTTTGGAAGATTCAAACCCATATTTCTAATGGAAAAAAATGTCCCTTCTCGAATTTTTTTTAAATAATTACGTGCCTATCTTAACTTTATAAGTTCCAAACACTATAGGAAAGGGGACAATATTTTGGTATATATAGTGGGTTAATGAAGGTGGTTTCCCCGTAAGCGCCGTGTTAAACACGGAACTCGGAAAAAGGTGCGGAAAACTAAGTATTTTCAGTATTTTTTAACCATTATGCCACAGATTTAAATGAAAATAAGTTAAAGTACAGATGAAATGTAGATAAACAAAGTTCATGAATCAACATTTCAATTTTATTCATCTTTATGCATTTTTTAATACATGAAAAATTACTCAAAAATTAAAATTAAGTTTTAAAAACTTTCCCGTGAAAACTGTAGCTTCTCCTAATAATTCTACATATTTTAGAAAAAAAAATATCAGTATACATGGAGTTGGATAAGACAGCCCTTTTTCGCATTCTTTCTGTCACTATGGAGCCAGTATGTTTGGCTTTCATTAGTTTCGCCAACTCCCTTAATGAAAACTGTGCGAAGATGATTGTAAACGTATGGACGAATTGTGCCGTCACTTTTTCTATAGCTTTTATTAATACTTATCGACTAGTGTATTAGCAACGACTGTAGTGCAAGAATCGACTAGCCGCTTAAAGCTGGTTTATGATTTTTGTATTTTTCTGCTATTAAATTGTTTATCGCTTGAGTCAAGAAACAGAAAAATGGAAAAAGTTTTGCAAGGTAACGTTTCTGAAAAAAATTATCGGTAATTATGTCGTTAAAACGATTAGTGGCAGATCCCTTATTAACTATAATTCTCGAAGGCAAAAAGAAAATGTACAGGCTTAACTTAAAAGTTTAAAACAGCTTTTTTCAGGAAAAGGTATTCGCAAACTGGGTGTTTTTAAAAAGAAATAAAAAATTATAAATGGCGAGAAGAAAACAAAAAAATTTGTCAAAAGTAAAGAGTTTTACAACGACAATCCAATAGAGGATGAAGATTTGCGTGTAGCCGCAAGTGATACTACGGTTTCTAGTTCAACCAGTGTGAAAGAAATCAACGTAGAAAAAACTGAAATGCTTCAATTGGAAATTCCAAAAATGGATATGCTGAGTGAAATGTTAGATAAAACCATGCTCCCTAGTCCTGAACCTGAAAGAAAACAGAAAACCTGGAATCAGAGAATAAAAGAACACTGCGATGACTGGGATTCCAATTGGATCTCAGTACAGACATTCTTGAGACATTACCGAGAATTTTTAACATGCTTAAACAGGAAGAGCTCTGTGAACTGTCGTAGTAAAAGATCATCGAGATTATTAAAATTCAGTTGAAGTATAGGTTACCTACCCAATTCACAGTACTTGTTATAGGCAAGAGGATTTCTGCGAAAACCGGCAGGAAAGTTAAAAGATTGAGCAATAGACTTACCCTGGATGGGAGACGACGAACTTCGTGAATGGTACGAGCCAGCGAAAGAGACATAGTACAGTAGTCAAAGAATGGGGCAAAACAGCTGAAAAAGTGCCCAACAACGAGAGATGCCAAGACTCCATGAAGGAGGAAATCAAGACGATAATAATATCCAAGAGAATTGCGGAAAAGTGAGAGATAAAGTGGGCGAAGAAAGAACAAGAAATGAACGATAAAAAGTTGAAATCGAATCAAAAAGTTTTCAGTCTTTCCAATTATCTAACTGAAAAAACAGACATTAGAAACATGAATGAAATATACAAATATACTTATCAGTGTGACGTGTAAGTAAACTTATGAAAAAAATTACCTTAGGGCAGAATCCTTTACTTAACAAGCAAAATTTAACTTTCAGGTTTGGTGAAAAACATCCAGCCTTGACCATATGCCCTAGTAAGTATAAATATTGATTTAATAAATGGTTATTTAAAAAAATATATAATTAATGCTTTAATACTTACAGAGGCAGAGTTATTGGAGGACTCCCTTTCTGATCATGACTATCCAGACTCAGATAGTCCATTTCTCACAATTCCACGAAACAAGAAATAAGAATGGCCTAATACAATACAATATACAATACAATATGTTAATACTTTAGTGAATAATACATAATTCCGGTGAGCAGACGACGTCAGACTCTGTTGAAATTGAATCAAACAGTTTTCAGACTTTCAGTCTTTCCAAATTCTAAATTTATCTAACTGAAAAAAAAACAGACATCAAAACCATTGAAATGTTCAAGTATAGTTATCTGTGTGACTTGTAAGTTATATTTATGAAAAAACATTACCTTGGGGCAGAATCCTTTACTTAACAAGCAAAATTTAACTTTCAGGTTTGGTGAAAAACATCCAGCCTTGACCATATGCCCTAGTAAGTATAAATATTGATTTAATAAATGGATATTTAAAAATATATATAATTAATGCTTTAATACTTACAGAGGCAGAGTTATTGGAGGACTCCCTTTCTGATCATGACTATCCAGACTCAGATAGTCCATTTCTCACAATTCCAAAAAAAAAAAAGAAGAATGGCCTAATACAATACAATATACAATACAATATGTTAATACTTTTTTAGTGAATAATACATAATTCCGGTGAGCAGACGACGTCAGACTCTGTTGAAATTGAATCAAACAGTTTTCAGACTTTCAGTCTTTCCAAATTCTAAATTTATCTAACTGAAAAAGAAACAGACATCAAAAACATTGAAATGTTCAAGTATAGTTATCTGTGTGACTTGTAAGTTATATTTATGAAAAAACATTACCTTGGGGCAGAATCCTTTACTTAACAAGCAAAATTTAACTTTCAGGTTTGGTGAAAAACATCCAGCCTTGACCATATGCCCTAGTAAGTATAAATATTGATTTAATAAATGGTTATTTAAAAAAATATATAATTAATGCTTTAATACTTACAGAGGCAGAGTTATTGGAGGACTCCCTTTCTGATCATGACTATCCAGACTCAGATAGTCCATTTCTCACAATTCCACGAAACAAGAAATAAGAATGGCCTAATACAATACAATATACAATACAATATGTTAATACTTTAGTGAATAATACATAATTCCGGTGAGCAGACGACGTCAGACTCTGTTGAAATTGAATCAAACAGTTTTCAGACTTTCAGTCTTTCCAAATTCTAAATTTATCTAACTGAAAAAAAAACAGACATCAAAAACATTGAAATGTTCAAGTATAGTTATCTGTGTGACTTGTAAGTTATATTTATGAAAAAACATTACCTTGGGGCAGAATCCTTTACTTAACAAGCAAAATTTAACTTTCAGGTTTGGTGAAAAACATCCAGCCTTGACCATATGCCCTAGTAAGTATAAATATTGATTTAATAAATGGTTATTTAAAAATATATATAATTAATGCTTTAATACTTACAGAGGCAGAGTTATTGGAGGACTCCCTTTCTGATCATGACTATCCAGACTCAGATAGTCCATTTCTCACAATTCCACGAAACAAGAAATAAGAATGGCCTAATACAATACAATATACAATACAATATGTTAATACTTTAGTGAATAATACATAATTCCGGTGAGCAGACGACGTCAGACTCTGTTGAAATTGAATCAAACAGTTTTCAGACTTTCAGTCTTTCCAAATTCTAAATTTATCTAACTGAAAAAAAACAGACATCAAAAACATTGAAATGTTCAAGTATAGTTATCTGTGTGACTTGTAAGTTATATTTATGAAAAAACATTACCTTGGGGCAGAATCCTTTACTTAACAAGCAAAATTTAACTTTCAGGTTTGGTGAAAAACATCCAGCCTTGACCATATGCCCTAGTAAGTATAAATATTGATTTAATAAATGGTTATTTAAAAATATATATAATTAATGCTTTAATACTTACAGAGGCAGAGTTATTGGAGGACTCCCTTTCTGATCATGACTATCCAGACTCAGATAGTCCATTTCTCACAATTCCAAAAAAAAAAAAATAAGAATGGCCTAATACAATACAATATACAATACAATATGTTAATACTTTAGTGAAAAATACATAATTCCTTACCTAAAATTTAAAGAAGACATATTGTTTGATTGTTTTACTGACTACGATCCTGAAGACCAAGAACTAGAAGTGGAGGATGAGGAGCCTTGGTTCACGTAAAAATAAACCGTAATTAAACTTGTACTTTCAATAAATAAAACTAATTAATACCTTATTTTTAATTGTAGCTGAAATCATACTGTCAGCTAATGAGAGAAAAAAGGACGACAGCAATTCTGGTAAGTAAAATGCCTATGTGAAAAAAACAAACAAACATTAATAATTAAATTAAAACGAAAAAATAAAATGTATATATTAACTTACAGATGAAAACGAAACTGATGTAGATGATGTCGTTTTACCTACACCCAAAAGGAAGAGAAACGTCCAACCTAAGAAAGATAGGAAGAGGGCTGCAAAAGCTGTGAAAAGGGCCAAAAACGAAGAGGCAAACGAGGCTCCAAGCCACGCAGAAGAGCAGACTTCCACATCTTATTCTAAAGAAATGTCGAAGTTATCGAAGCTCTTCAATGATCATTTCTCCTGCTCTGAATAACTATTCAAAAGATTGCACGATAGTTTGTACAAAATTGTAAAAACAAGTTCAAATATTTCCACATGTCCCAAGTGATTTTATGTGAATACAAGTGAAATTCTCTCATAATAGACTAATTTAAAAAGAAAATGAGCTGAACTGAACACTACATTCATATTAGAATGATGGATCCTCATTCTGAGCAAAAGCAAGAGTCTTTCAAAGCGATCAATCTGTGTTTGCCTCTGTGTTAGCCCTCACAACAGTGTTGCGCGATTTGTTTAATTCAATCGTGCAACACTGTAGACTAGTGGGGGCTTTATTCATAGGGAAAAGGGTGTCACATAAAACTTTTTTTTCCTACACCCGAATTTGTAAGCAAAATTAAGTAAACATTCAAGGGACATGGGGAAGGGCGAAGGGCTATATAAAATTACAGTATAAAATCTAAAAATCCATATGAATTATGAATTACATGTACCCGAAAATGCGTGTGTGAAGCACGTAATCGGTAGGGAAAAGGAAAATGAGTGATATCCACTGGATACCGTACCACCTGACCTCTACCGGCATGCAGAAGCATCGCCTGTGGAGGGTTATAGGGGAGTTCAGTCTTTCCTTTGTAGTCTATGGTTTCGCAATGCCGTAAAAAAATTCCAATTGAAATGCCAATTTGCTTAGCACTTACCGGAATACTAAATTTCGTAAGATGTATCCTTTTTCCTTTGCAAAGGAAGTCGGGTATTCGGACCGATTGGATTTCATACATTCATTTAAACGAAAGGTGTCCTCCTTACCTATAAACCAAGAAGTGCCAGGCGGATACAGCAAGCATCATTATTTGTGATCAATCGTTTTTTACCAAGAACCGAGGAAAAACACTTGCAAATATTACAAATTCATCAATATTTTTATTTGAATAAAAATTGGAAACAATTCTGTCAATATTCAATAATATCCTCCCCCCTCCCGGTTGGTTCACACAAAATTACATTTAAAAAAAAACAATATTTTTACTACAATCGCCAGAATATTGCTAATCATTTTGACGGGTTTTTAGTACATGTTGGTTGATAAATTGAACTTACATTTTTTTTACTACGGCCGGCTTCCAAAAAACGAATCTATCGTCCTTGAGCGCTTGCTATCCTTGGCTGCCTTCTTCTGGTTCTTCAACGGCCTCTTCGACGATTTTTTCTCGGCTGTCTGGACTTTCGAATTGTTGGCCAATGAAGAAGTAGAAGGCTGGGCAGAAAATTCCTTTTGCAATTCGGACGCCAAATGGAAATCTTTGTGTTCTTCGATTTCTTCTCGGAGAAATTGTTGTTTGCACTTGTCACATACAACGAATTTATCATTTCCATAACTACCTTTCCTAGCCTCGATTGCTTGTAAAACTTGGCGCTGTAGATGAAGCGGGAGTAGAGCTAGGGTATCCATATCAACTTGATTTAAATCTGGAAATAGTTCTTCAACGGAGAATGACTCTTGAAGACCCACCATTTTCAGGGCTGCTGGTTCAGGAACAGATTCTTTAGCTGATTGTATTGGAGTGTTTTTGTCAAGGCAACGAGAAGCAAAAAACCCAGTTTTTTTCACTATTCCACAGTTATCTTGATTGGAAATAGGCATTGAACTCATTTCTCTATGGACTGATACAGGCTCTGCTTCAGTGCACTCTGAAGCAGAGTCGGCTGTATTTGGTTCTGGTGCCGTAATACTTTCTTCTTCAATATCCAAGATTCTTTCAGTTTCTACAAATTCATTTTCTTCATCCTCCTGATCAGTACTGTTTTCGTTTAGATCATCGTTTTCATGCAATGCTTCCTGTTCTGCATAGGGTTCTTTTTCCTTGTTGGTTTCAGCACTATTTTTAGTGACAAAAAAGCGATCGATCCTGGAATTATTTTCCAGTTGATCAACAAACTTGCTAGCTGAAACTCCAAGGCAGGTAACAACCACTGGAACTCTAGTGTTGCCTTGTTTGAAACAAGGATTTTCTTTACTAATAACTGCCAAGCAAGCGTTCGCCATGTGCATTTTTTCGTATGAAGAAGTCAGAGGAATTGAACGAGTATAAGAGTACGGTCGTATATCGCCTTCTAATCGAACCGTCAGAGTTAATAGTTTTGCCGTTCTATTATTCTAAAAAAATAAATTTTCAAGGGAAAATATGTTATGCCAACACACGAAAAAGAGGTACAAGAGTGATGGGATTTACCGTTTCCCGGTCTTTCTCGAGTCGCTCAGAAACTTCAGCACATAACTCTTCTAGCCAATGGCTTATTTTCTCCCGAGAATCTAGTGCAGCTAAACCAGTGAAATTTTTATTACAGCCTATGGACTTGGGCAGTCTGCGGGAGCTGACCGACTCATGATCCACTCCTCGGGCGTACCAGTAAAGCCACGTGCTGAAAGACAAAGATTTCAATAAATATGAGAGGCATTTAAAGATGAAAGCGAGAAAACTTACCCCGTCTTACTATCAAAACGTTCCTGCAAGACCCGCTCGGGAATTTTTACGATATCTGCCATAGTAGTACAATGGAACTCTTCTCGTAGAACAAGACCAAGTTTACCACCAAGATTTCTAACTTTCTTTAAAGGGAACGTCGTAAAAAATTCCTCAACGGAACGAAAAGGCAAAACGGTTTGCTTGTTGGGCTTGTTGATGCCTATAGGAAAAAAAAAAGTCATTTTGAAGGCTCATAATAAAAAAAAAGAAAAGAAATAAGAGCATACCACAAGCTAGTTTCGCCAACATTTTATTGTTGGAAATCCCAGCAGAACAACGAAATCCGGTTTTTTCATAAACAGCAGCGCGCATCTTTTCAACCAAAATAGCACCATATGTTAATTTCCAGTCATTATCGTTGCAATTTCCTTCCGATAACGCTTGTAACCACCCGTGTACACCTACGAATTTATAGGAAATATTGTAGTAATAGAACTAGAGCATGTAAAATAATGACCGACCTTTTACATCATCTGTGTCGTTCCCCCATCCAACAAAGTAAGTGTTTGGAAGCTCTTCAAGATCGATCGCAGTGGCTATATTAGTAAAAGTAGGACATTGACAAAGTGAATGACGAATTTCATCAAGCTGAATTTTACTTTCAACCAACCTGTGGAATCTGAAAGCATTTTATCTATAACCGCGGTCATGTCTATGTATGCTTCATCAATACTGGCGCGCTCTACGACGACACCAAAGCTGCACATCACATCAATGACTTCTTTTCCTCCATCCCTGTACCTAGAATTGCAAATTATGAAAATTATATATATCTTTTTTGATAAATTTAGAAAAATACTTTTACCTTGTGAGATCAGCTTTTCCTCGCTGTTCAGGTACTCTGTAAAGAATGCAATCTGGACATTTTTCCCTGGCTTCATCTCCTCTCATCTGCTTAGTTACTCCTTGCGCTCTAGCTTCATAATTTACAGAAATAATACCACCCCCTTTCCATTTTTTATACTGCACCACACAGGCAGGTTTTCCTTTGTTGCCAGGATTTTCTCTCTCTTCCACTTGAACATAAAAACAGTCCATGTCAATCAAGGCTACAACTCGTTTTTCATCTTCAGCACTCATCTTTTAAGTTTTTTTGATGCACAAAAGTTCAAGTATTGTATCATATCCTCTCTGGTGGAAGGACTCAATGGAAGATCATTGCTTGATGTGGAACACTGACTATCAATTTCATTGTCATCACTTTTTGACAAAACCAAATTAATTTCCTTTGTAAGTATTGGTTCTTGAGACTTCACTTGATCAATACCATCGTTCAATTTTCTTTCCAAACAAGGAACTAGTTCTTCGTCTTCACTGTTATCTGGCGACGTATCAAAAACGACAAATTTTACATCTGGATCTCCTGCCAGGTATTTTGAGCTGTTTGGAGCAAAATGATACCCTTCGGACCACGTTTTCCCAGTTGTTTTAGACATTGACTTTTTAAACTTAATAAGTTGTCACATTTAATATTAGTTTAGCATGTATATCTTCCCGAGCAGATTTTTTAATCGGTAAACAACCTACATCCACAATTCCACATTGACACATTCCTCTCGAGTTGTCTGCTTGTTAGTTCCCGCCAAAACTTAAACCCGCCATACTTCAACCTGGTGCTTAAGCTACCTCTGAAGTTCTCATACATAATAAAAATTTGTTTAAAAAATGTTGTTAATCGTTTACATTATTAAAAAAAAGAAATTCGAATATAATCAATCACCAAATACTCAATTTACACGGATAATCTGTATGACTGTATGTACTCGAGTCAATTTTGTTATTGAATTTTTTTTTTATTTACTTTCATTACAAATCATGACATTTGGAAGATTTCATACAGCGAATTAATATTGTGTTAGTCACTATCAAAGTATCGTTCTTCGGCATCTCTTTCATATATGACATCGTCTTTGGGATGTGAAGAATCAATTTGGCTGTAGTCGAACTCTTCATCACGCCCACTGAGAAAGCTACTATACATACCTTTAAAAAATGGTAAATATTAATCGAAAAAAAAATAAATAAATATATCGTAAATAATACTTGATATAAATTCATCGCGGAAGAATTTCTTTTCTTCTTGATCTATATCATCATCATCATCCTCTTCTTCTTCCTCTTCGCAAGCTAATGCCTCATCCCAAGCTGATTGATCAGCTCGTTGTTCATTTCTCCTTTTAGAATTCTCAGAATCACCATCTATGTGGGCCATGAAAATTGTTGAAAGATTACATAGCTTTGGTTGTTCCTGTTCTAACAATCTTTTTTCATCTGATGACATATATTTCTCAACAAGCTCATGAAATAATATTGGGTTTCTTTTCCTCATTTCATCCATGCTGAAATATTTCCCTTCTTTTATCATTTCATTCATTGCATGGAAACGCAGGTTTTTAACACTAGTTTGTGTTAATTTATTCTGTTTTTCCAGCTGCTGAAGATGAAATAAAACTTCATAGTTGTTTTCAAATTGATGAAAGTAAGTCAGGTGATTTGGATTCAATATTTTTCCAAACCTGACTAAGAAATTTGAAGGACTTGATTTCAACACTGACGCTGCAATCTTTTTCTTCTCCTCAGCTGTAAGTGCTGGTTCATCACGTTGCTGGCTTCTAAAGAAAATATCTTCCGCTTGGCTATTTGCCACATAAGTGATCATTTGCTCTTTTGCCAAGTTGAGTTCTTCAACATCATTGTCAGTAATGTTGTCACATTCTGATTGATGAGTTTCTGGTAATGTTGAGGTTTCAGTTTGGTTGAATATAGGTAATTGAGTTGTTCCATTAAGATTTGATATCACAGCATCTTGTTTCCTAGAGTCTTCTCTTTTCTCAGATGCTGACTGGATCAATTTAGGTGTTTCATGTTTGCAATCACTAAAATCACTTTGATTATCCAAATTGGAACACATACTAACAGAATTTTGATCCATGGTCCAACTGTATAAAGCACTTATTACAATGATCCAGGAAATATTACACAACTTCTAGCGCCGAGAATTTAACAAAGTTTGAAAATTTTCTATTAGATGTAGAACCCAAAAATTGCAGTAAAAATACTCTCAAGTAAAACCCTCTTGACCATTTAAATATTTTATCCAATGTAGACAAGAGCCCAAGGCCAACGTTTGTTGTGCTTGTGCAGCATTTGTTTTGTCGTCTGCAATCTCTGCATCTCTGCAAAAACCGCAAAAATAAACGCATTTGACACACATGCAAAATGTCGGCAACGTTGTAGAGCAGACAACATTTTCCTTTTCGATCCTTTCTCCATATGTTCGGCTGTCGTTGTCCTATTCGTGTTTCTATTTCGTAAGCCACACAGGCGGCGACTCAGCATTAAAAATCTTTCAAGAACTGGAATTTCTAATTGAAACGAATTAACCATCAACTCTTTACTTCACCTTCAGTTAATAATTGTAAAATATCATGTCTTCTGCAGCGAGGATACTTTTGCAACTGGAGCAAAAGGCAACAAATGCTGAGAGCTTGATTGTTACTTTGAAAAATGAGGTATAATCATCTAAAGATTGCAGTTAAAATTAAGTTATAAATTTCCTAATTTAACTCCCTGTGATAAAGTTTATTAGTCAGGTGTTTTTAAATTATTTTGTTTACATTTTAATTAATCTTATTACTAACGAATTTTCTGTTCACCATTTTTCTGTTTTTAAAGTTAATGAAGTTAGAAAGAACTCAAAGCAGTGCAGCTCCCAATCAGTTGGCAACTTTGAAGCTTGAAAATGAAAAATTGAAACAAGAAGTGGAAGTTTGGAAACAAAAGCTTGTTCAGGCTGGTCTAAGCCATGGAGTTCGATGCTTTTCTACATCAGCTACTTGTCAGCCTCTAGTTGCAGAAAAAGTTGAAAAACCAACAGAAAAAGCTGAAAAGCCAGCAGAAAAAGCTGTTGTCTCTTCACATCCTGATAGTAAAAAGGCAAAAGAGACAAAAAAGAAAGATTCTGGTAAATCAATTTTCTTGGTTATGTTTAAATTTGTGTTTATTAATTTATTATTTTTATTAGTTAAGACTGCTGAAGTGAATAAGGTGGAAATTGATGATGGACCAGTTGATATTGGTCGAATTGATTTAAGAATTGGAAAAATTGTAGCAGGTACTGATATTTAAAAACTTACAGTGTAAACAGAGTAACAGTTTTTGTTTTATTTGTCTTTGTTTAGTAAAAAAACATCCTGATGCTGATTCCCTATATGTAGAAGAAGTTGATGTAGGTGAAGGAAAAACTAGAACCATTGTGAGTGGCTTGGTCAAACATGTCCCCATAGAGGAGATGCAAGATCGAATTGCCATTTTTATGTGCAATCTCAAACCTGCCAAGATGAGAGGAATAACTTCAGAAGGGATGCTGATGTGCGCATCAACACCTGAAAAGGTACTAACATTTTCTAAACATTTCTTGATTTATCCTATAAAAGTCGCTTTAGGTGGAAATTCTGTTGGCCCCAAACGGAGCTGTACCCGGTGATTTGGTTGAAGCAGAAGGATACGCCAGACGCCCAGATGCCGTACTTAACCCAAAGAAGAAAATTTGGGAGGCTGTAGCTCCAGATTTGAAAACAAATAATGAATCTGTTGCAACCTATAAAGGAGCAGTTCTTTCTGTTCCTAATAAGGGGCCCATATCAGCTCCTACATTAGCCAATGTTCAGATTAAGTAAGAACATGTCAAGGTATAACACTGACTGGGGAATTAATACATCAAAATTTTGATGAATTCTATATTTCTAGTCACTAATAATTAACTAAAAAATCCATCTCGAATTTCCGTCTCAATCGATAGTTATTCCTGGTTTCAACTACTTTGTTGTTAACTATTCTCGGTATCTATTTGATTGTGGCAAACAAAATTGTGATATTTTACACATTCGCAGTGCTACGTGAATATCGCAACGATTGTTTTATAGAATTTTTTGTCTTGTATGTCCAACTTTCTCGTTGGTAGTGCTAATTAAAAAACGGCAGTTAACGAATACGAACATTGTTTACGAATACCAAAAGACGCCCTTAAAATTGCAATCTACGACTTATATTCATTAGCAATGTATAGAATTGATCTTTGGTTCACTAAAACTTTGTTCAGTGTATTATAAATACCTTTAAATTATTACTTAAATTTTAGATATTTGGAATGGTTGGTTCTGTGTAAAACAAGAATATGTCAAATAGTTAGACGACATTATTTTCGCCACTAGCACACCTTCCGGCCTTGACGCCAGCACCAGCCAATAACATAATCGTTTGTCGTCCATCAGCAGCCCCTGGAAGTTTGTTCGCTCCAGCAACAATCGTGGTCAAAGCGCTGTTCGTGGGATCTGCATTTGTGCAAACATCTTCTGTGAATGCTCCTACTTCTTCAGTTCCAAATGTTCAACCAAGGATTTGGTGCCGGTTTGTTTGTAACATGGGACAATGTTTTCGACATATCTGCATTTGGTGGTGGCACTCCATCTGGTATTATTAGGTCGTATTTGGTATCCTTCTTACAGAAGATAAAAGATACAACCTACTAGATCTGAACTCATTTTTAAAGCTAGCCTTTTTATTCTTTTTACAAATTTTATCTCGATTACAAGTTATTTTCCCTAAGTCTTAATTTGAAAAATCGAAATTATTATAACGAATTAAAAAACTTAATGAATTAAATAAATTAAACTTTAAATTCATAATGTGAACGTGAATAATTAATTGGAAGGGGGTGTGTGAAGCTTTAGGAATTTAGCTTCTTTCCTCCGGCTTTCCTCGCGTCAAAATGAATGTTTACGTTACAAACAATTACATGATTTCTCGACTCCTAAATAGAAAAGAAATCGAAAATAATTTAAAAACATCGAAATCTGCACTAGATAAAGGTTTGCATCTGCGAAGATTTGAATCAAGGATCTGGTTGTGGGATAAAGTTAGATCCTGCATTTGGCGTCTTTTATTCAAAGGTCGCGCCTATTGGGAGTCCCAAGTAACCCAGAAACAGCAACGCCTCTAGCGGAATTTGGATCCTCCGTCCTCCGATTTGTTGGCCAGTTCCACCAACCAACACTACCTCCATATATGTTGATACCGATTAATGGCTGTCGAAACTCTTATTTTTTTTAGGATTGACATCAGCGTTTTGTCACACGTATCGCCCATGATTGATATCGGGCTCAATTGATTTGTTTGTGTTTTTCTATTTCTTAATTTATTTTGAAATGGAAGTGGAAAGTTTGGCTCGCTGGTCGGAAACCAACGCCACGAATTCATCTTTTCTCAGAGTTCTTGGTTTGGAGAGTTATCATGAATCAGCTCCATTTAAGTTTCGGCCCGATCTCAATAAAAAAATTATTTTGTGGTAAAAATCTGGTTTCAATTTGGTTTTCTTACAAAATTTTTACTCATTTACTTTTAATAGGGAAGGAGATATTACTACACTGTCTGTCAATGCAGTTGTACACCCAACAAACGAATCATTTACAGAAAGTTCTCAGTTAAGTCAAAAGGTGATAGAATGTGCTGGCAGCAAACTAAAAGAGGAACTAGTCACCAAAATTAAATGTAAGTTTAATATGTTTTTCTGGTGTTGTCTTGCATGAACAATCTTAAGATGTCAAACTGTCAAGCCATCAATTTGTGCTCACTCTTGTATTTTTCTCTCTGTTTTATAGATTGCAGGACAGGTGAAGCAAAAATAACTCAGGGATTTGATTTACCTGCACGCCATATTATTCACACAGTTGGTCCCAAGTATAATGCTCGGTACAAAACTGCTGCAGAAACCGCTCTTTATTTTTGTTACAGGTGAATCCTAATTTATTGAAAAGCCATTATCTGTCTTTGATTTCTAATGTTTGGCTTCAAATTAAAACAAAAATAATATCTAACAGGAATGTTATGGAACTTGTTCATGAATATCAACTCTCAAGTGTGGCCATACCCATCATCTATACTGTCAAAAGAGGATACCCCCCAGACGAAGGAGCTCACTTGGCACTCAGTAATAATTCCTCTTCAGTCACCCTGTTTATTACAAAATAGATGGCATTTGGTCATTTTTTAAGTAGATCATAAAAATTTATAAATATCTGGATTAAAATTCTATTTAGTCATAATTAAGGTGTGTCATATAGTGCTGACTGCTGACTCTAGAAGAAATCAATTGGTTGCGCAAAAGAAACGACGCTTGGGTATAAAACTTGGCGACAATCCATATTTTGCTGCCACTTGGCTTGTCGCCAAAGGGTTTAATATAATAGTATAAACTCTGCAGAGCATGCTCTACATAAATCTAAGAAAAATCAGTAGCTTATTTTCCTCATTTGTTATGCAAACAAGGACAAAATTTTACCATTAAACTGTACATTTGAAAGTCTCATCTCTTAACACACGACCCCTATTACATAAAAATGCTAATGCAATGTAAATATAATTGCAGGGACGATCCGAAGATTTTTGGAACAATACGGCGACAACATTGAGAGCGTCATTCTGGTTTTGGACTCCAACAATTACGGCATTTATCAAGTCCTTTCGCCGCTTTACTTTCCACGAAGTGTCCATGAGGCCGAATTCTCACGTTACCAATTGCCGTTCGAAATTGGTGATCCGGTAAACGGTGAGCCTATCATCAGTGATCGACGTATTCGCATCATTGATAATCCTCAGCATGCATTCCAAGGTAAATAACTTTTTTTTTTCCCTCAATTAAAATCACACAGGATGAAAAAGCGGTTAACCTCATCCTGGTTGCCAAAAATATGGAAGGTTTTTATTAGACAGGTTTCCTTCGCCTTTCTTTTACCGCAAAATCCCCCGGTTGTTTTTATCGCTCAATATTAAATGGTGGTTAGAGGTCTTTCATTAGCAAAGGAAATGTCAAAATTTCTATGATAGAAACGGACTCGGCGAGCATGGCAGTTTACGTCCTATGTCGCAAGCCGTTTTCGAATCCGGGGGCGTATTTTTACCTCATGCGTGATAAAAGTGACATGGTCCTTTACCAGTTTATTGCGTGGGTAAGAAGCATACTGACGCGCATGCGCCAAGTAGAAAATCCTGTTACTTGAGATAAAGAGTCCCAACCTTGCCCTATCGCGAGTTTGACGGTGCGTCATGGTTTTGCTGCGCAGCATCATCTGCTCAGTCGCCAGAGCAGAAGGGAATCGACTTTGCTTCGAGTGATAACGCCTCCCCAAGCTCGATTTTAAGCTGCATTATTGACAATTTAGTGGTTAAAGTTCCATTTTTATTTAGTTTCATCAGTATCGACAGGTAACCGGTATGAAAGGTGTGGCATCGTAGCTTTTTCTTTTCTCTTTTCGTGTCGTCTGCGTGTGTGTCTCGTCGTACAGAGTTACCTGGAGCCAACAGTGTGTCGGTTGCTCATGTGACAGACGGTCTGTGGCGGGCGAATCTGTGCAGTGTTATCCGACTTTTAACGTGTACGCAATCGACCCAATGACGAAAGGTGACTGTAAAAACAATTCATTAAGTTGAGACACGATGTTGAGCTAATTTTCTTTGAATTTAATTCGTGTCATCAGTTTGCTAGTCGGTTGCGTAGTCACGGTTTACATAGATGAAGAGTTCCTTTGTTTAGAAGATAGCTGCAATCTAAGAGGTTATATCTCCGTAGTTACAACTCTGACATCGTTAGTTAAGCACTTGTGGATGTGTAGGACACACCATTTCGCTGGGTGTTATTAGTAAATTCTACGTTGTTGTTTCGTTATACGCCGCTCGTTCGCCTTGGGCGAGAAAAACGAGTTCTTACATTACTCTAAGGAATACACCTAGTGGTTTTGTTCCACTGCGATAGCTATTAAAGCTTTCCATTCGTTCGTCGCGCGTAGACCTAATTTCATGCTATTTTTCCGGTGTGAGAAAACCCACATAGCTTTGAAGGCATCTCACAATACCCAACTAGGTCTGTTCTCTCACTGCCGTGTTAACTGAGCCGAAGGTTTTGACCGCGCCCCACTGCCGTGACGTGTTTCAAATTAAAAAAGGTGACCTCATTTCTCAGTTGTCTGATTTCGGTAAAGTCAAGGTCGGCGCAATTTTAAACTTGGACTATGCCAATCCCTTCCCACGGGTTCCTGCCGGGCCACCATCAACAGGGAACTAGCAGTAGTATCGATCCGTGCCAATGTCTTGTAGGAAAGGCGGAACCCGGGCTCGTATGATCCCACTCTCTCTCTCCTTGACGTAACTTTTGCCGTTGGCTTTTGATGTTCAATAGTTGGACAGTCCCCTATTTTTTTTTCTAGATTCTATTCGCCTAGACTTTTCGGCTTCTGTCGCACATGCGGAGCTTCATCCGTGTGTGTGTGTGTGCTATGGGACATGGTCTTATTCCTGTTTGGTAAATATTTTGTTGGAGAAACGTGATGACACGAATTGACGTCAGAGGGAACCAACGTATTAACAGCCCAGAATAGACTCAAGATTCTGCCTCCCAACTTCCCCTCCAAAAAATAAAAACATTAACCAAAATTGTTCGCTGGACCGTCAACTTTATTTACCCTTGTCTTGTCTTCCATAGATTCGTGGGAGGAACCTCAGGATCTAAGTGCCAAGTTTGGCTGCAGCGTGTCGGTAGGCGAACACTCTTTCGCCCAAATGGAGGACGACGTCGATCGGCAAAAGCTGTTAGGCCAACCCAGTCATCAACGTGTTGGACATCCCGTTACCGACATCGACCATCTCACTTTACAAGTCCAGGTACATTTCCACTTTGCTAAGTTTAATGGCGTTTCGAAATTTCTATTTTCCTACAGGTCTAGTGATCGCAAAGTCCAAATGATTCAGACTTAACCTTTGCTCGATGAGAGAGATATGACCATATCGGCCAACAGTCGCGATTCGATAGCACACTTTTTCGATAACGTATTGCGTTTGGGGAATTTGGAACAGTTTTCAGCATGCTAGGCGAAGATTCGTTCAGATTTAAGGGCATGCGAACGGGATATTGGAGAGCACATATGTGCAATGGAAGTTTGACATGCGCCATCTCGAATTCTTTCATGCAATGGGTTGTATCATGTAACTGTGTGAAACAATAGTCGTTAGAAACGTAGATGCAGTGGGTTGTTATAGTAGTAGGCTTACGAGTTACATCATTAATTAATGAAGAAATGGAGATGCTTACCGCCGGGCCGTTGGATCGTAGTTGACTTGTCCTTCCATAGTTTTCTTTTTGTAGTTGGCTGGTCATTTGTTTTACCTGATTACCGATCATTGATTGCCGTCTGATTAACGGCAACTCCTTCCACGCACGGAATAAGCTCAAACTCAACTGTGGTAGGAAGTTTGATCGATGCTCCCATGGCGTCGATCCCTAGCAACTGACGACGCGACTGTTGACTAAAAGTGTGCAAACAACTGCGTGATTCGGTGATCCCTAGACTTTTGCCACCATTCGAGAATTGCTTAATACGGAAATGGATCCTGTCTCTGAGGATGGGATACTCGAGGTGGGTATGGGGGTGTGAAAAAGTTTGTCACTGCAAAATACGAACGACACCTCGTAGTAAAACATCGTCATGGCGACGCTTGCTTCTGTGGTTCTTGCGTGTCTTCAGTTTAGATATTTAATTAGATATCGTGTCTATGAGCGATAAATAACTATATTATATTTGTTTATTTTGTTTGCCAATTTTCAGCATCACGAGAGATACGAGCGATTGCTGCGTCGAGCCAAAACGGAAGATTTGTCGGAGGTTTCCGGAATCGGATGTCTCTATCAGAGTGGAACGGATAAGTTCGGCCGGCCCGTAGTCGTCTTTGTCGGCAAATGGTTTAATTTCAACGAAATTAATTTAGATAAGGTATTTATAATAATGAGATTGTCGAGTGAAAATGATTCAGAAATAACCGTTTCCTCTGACGCAGGCTCTGCTGTATTTGATCTCGTTGCTCGATCCTCTAGTCAAAGGTGATTACATAATCCTCTACTTCCATACGCTTACCGAGGGGCATAATCACCCGTCTATGACGTGGATGCGGGAAGTCTACAACGTCTTGGAATACAAGCACAAGAAAAATTTGAAAGGATTTTATATTATCCACCCCACTTTCTGGACAAAGGTACCGTAATGTGGTGCTAATACCTGTTCACAATTTTATCAATCTTTCTCCGTTGAAAAACAGGTCATGACTTGGTGGTTCCTGACGTTCATGGCCCCGGCCATTAAACACAAAGTCCACTCTGTCCCCGGTGTCGAATATCTGTACAACATCATCAACATGGATCAACTGGAAATCCCCGCCTTCATCACCGAGTATGACATGACCGTCAACGGTGTCCGTTACGTCGAGCAGACGAGCGGCGATGAATAAATGAAAGTCAGAGATTATCCTCCTCATTATATTGGGTATTGAGCCTGAAAAAACGATGTGTCCTCTTCTGCAAAAGAGCCCACCTTCTCCTCTTTCCCTTCTACTGTACGAAGTAACCAAAAGTCCCTTTTTTTCCGAACACACATTCTCGCCCGATTCTCTTCTCCCTTGTTCACGTTAGTGTCGTCACAATAAGATTCGTTGCGCGTAGGAGACTAGAAGAAAGGCTGGCGTTGATCAAAGCCAGTGCGGATGCAATAGTTTCTCGTTGCTGAGATCGTCCATTTTGATTGTTGGTTATATACTCTTGTTTCATTTAGTAATTAAAAAGTATGGAGGGAGAAAAAACAAAAACAAATAATCGATAGGCCGGTGGACGTTGAACTAGTCGGCCGTCACGTGTCCACAATTTTTTCGCTTGTTGGTCGTATTTTTGTACGTTGCTGCGAAGCGTTTTTCTACATGGCCGTGCCATTCGTTAACAATTCTTTTGTGATCAGGTAAAAAAAGAAAAGAAGGAAGAAGAAGAAGAAAAAGTAGGTGAAACCAAAGGAAGGAATCGAACGGCGCCATTGTTCATTTTTTTAAATAATTATCATACAAAATAGTTATACGAAGCGAATGGAGAGCGTAGCGTGTGTCAAATTAGTGCCTCGCGATAGACTGTGTAGGGATTTGTATCCGTCTTCCCAACTCTCTTTTGATTTAGTCGTTTTTTCTTGAGGAAATACGTTAGTCTCTTCTTCCTTTCTATTTTATTTCCACTTCTTCTTCTTCGATTGATCGCTTTGAAAGTCCCACTCTCACTTTTCCGCAATTCTCTTGGATATTATTATCGTCTTTTGATTTCCTCCTTCATTGAGTCTTGGCATCTCTCGTTGTTGGGCACTTTTCCAGCTGTTTTTTTCCCCCCATTCTTTAACTACTGTACTATGTCTCTTTCTCTTTCGCTGGCTCGCACCATTCACGAAGTTCGTCGTCTCCCATCCAGGTGAAGTCTTGAAAGGATTATTACCAAACGTATAAATACCTATGCGACGACGACTCGCGATGCTATCTTAGAATTTTTAACCGGCCGTTCGTGATTGTTCGACCTTGCCCTCCTCTTATTCTCCCTTTCTCTCTCTCTCACTACTCCTTCACTCCTCTCTCTTTCTTAAATACTTACACACATCTAGTTAATGAATTCATGATTTTTGTTCGACTTAAAAAAATAATTACAGACATCTGATGCTGTGAGCGCGAGATTTACTTTTTCCAATTTGTTGCTAACGCAAGCCAAAAATAAATAAGAAATTAATACCGAAAGGGAGAAAACAAAAATTTTGTCAAAGCCAACACACAACACAAGAAGTAAAACCAAAAAAAAAAAAGCAAAATAATAATAGCCGCCCGAACTTTCGTGTAGCGTGTAGTTTATTATTACTTTATACGAGATTCGAATACAAAAGGAAAAAACGTTGTTAAATTTAAAAAAAAAGGAAAATTCTTTTATTTCAATTTAATTAATCAGAAATGGTGAGCTGTTGAATAAGTAATACGTGCCAAACATGAGACGGTAAGTCCTCTCTTTTCTGCAGAATTTGTGTCTAGTGGCACCCGCACCCATTTGAAAGGAATGATACCAAAATGGCCTTGGTGGTGCAAGAGATTGTTCGTGTGTCTAAATCTTTTACGTGTATATATATGGACGTTATTTTATTACGTCTATTCTCAATTTAGGCTTGTTTTTATTTCGGCGAGAATGCGAAATGGCCTCCAGGATCGATCTTTTCCCGAGAAGAAGAAGAAGAAGCCACTACCATTTATTTGATGGATGGGAAGCAGCGACGGGCTCTTGATTCTTTTTTTTTTTTTTCAAATGAGAGGTCGTGCCCGCCATGACGGTAGACGATACGTCCCCTTCGGCATCGGCCCCTTGTCCATCCATCCGTCAATCTTCTTACTGCGTCTTACCTGTGGTACTACTACTCGTCGTCGGAGACCCTATTGCACCACCACAGCGAAGACTGTGCTCTCGAAATGGTGCGATGACCAGTAGTGTTATCCAGACATAATAAGGAAATCTGGACATGGAGACTAAACTAAAAAGAACGACGGTTATTCATTGCTCAATATATTTTAATTGTATGTGCTCCAAGCCTCTCTCTCGTATAAGAATATAATAAGTTTTGTTGAAAGAAGAAAAAAATCCTGTTTATAGATTTTTTGGTGTTGTGTCGTTCAGCCATGACGCAACTCTCAGAACGTCAAACAAGTGTCATATTATTATAATTTTTTTATGATTGCCAAAGTTTTTTTTCTTGACTTGAATTCTATTTTCACCACCAAGGTACTATATATTCATTAAGTAGAACCTACGGATGTGATTGGGTACGCGCCGGTTAAAAAGAGCGCCAATTTTAAAACTTAGATAAGTTTAAAGAAAGCGACGAAAACAGGGCACACAAGTTTTCGATTAATGACTTGCCATCCTGAATTTATTACGTCTAGTTAATCTTTTGGGTACATGAATTATGGCGCCCGACTGCTAAAAATCGAACATACATTTTCTCGACACATATTTTCTTTTCGGTTTAGTTTTAACCAGACCAAGTGAAATCCAGGCCGTAATATTAAAAGAGATTTTAGGTCATCTTTACCGCATTTCACGAGTCGGGTGTGATTCGAACTTTGATCTTTTTGCCGAAATAAAATATTTCGAAATGAAGAGACTCCCCTCCCCTGTTCTAAAAAATAATACGACACCCCCATCATCGCGAAATGTGTGTGCAAAAGTCGACTGACCTGATTTAGACTAAATATCCTTCGTATAGGACGACGCGGGGTGCGCTGGAAAAGAAGAAATGGGTTGGAGGAAATATGCATCTAGTGTACTACAGTATACATACGCATTTGTGTCGGCACGAAACGCGATTTGTGTGCCGTAAAAATCTAAGACGCAATTTGAAATATTTCCAACAACGAGAGATCTATTCAAGGTGAAACCTCCTTTGTCTCGGCCGTGGCAATCTCTCTCTCTCTTTTCCCGTATAATAGACTTGCTGGAAGAACCCACGCATGCAGCATATATGCCCTTAGAGTTTGTATTACAGCGTCTAAACTAATATAACGGAGGTCACGCCATCACGCCGAGCCGGACGGGAAACTCAACCACCGTTCACAAAATATTTGCTCTCCGATGGGCCTCAACAATTCCACGTGTGTCTTATTCCCCTTTTGATATTGAATTTGATTTTCTTTCTTTCTTCGAGGGTATGTACACAAAGTGGCCTGTGCATTTTGGCTGTGCAGGCCGGCGTGAAAACCAGCTTGCCCGCCCCCACTACTATACTCTACCACACACGTGAAAGGTGGCGGTTTTTGTTGTTGTTGCGCTGGACTTCAACTCTCTTTATTAAAGTTTTCTTTTGACGATGATGACGACCTTGGTCTGATTCGCACTCGAGTCCCAACAACAGCAACAACAATTCTAACAGGACGGCCTATATCGGCAGAGTTGTTGCTGCGGCCGACCTTGCGCTCGACTCTGCGCCGTTTCGTCCCGACGATTGTCTATGCTGACTGCGTAGCAAGTTGACATCGACGACGACAACGGGTTGCCGAATGTATAATAACAAAAAGATCCAGTCACGAATGTGTGTGATAAATATAGTAAATGCCGGCCCCGTTATAGTTGCATAAGACCTCTGTTACTGCTGCACAGCCCAGCAGCAGTTTAATTATGCATGCACACACCAAAGTCCCCGCAAAAGGCTCATCATGTCGAATATGTTCGGCCCTCGTTGTTAAGTCCTGTTTCTTTTTCTTTCGTTTTGACAAGGATAAAATCTTCCGTATTTGTGTGTGTGTGTGTACGGTTATGATAATTTGCATGTGCCGGGGTGAGGCTCGACAATCTTTTTCCTGGATTGTATACATGTTACATGTAATTAAGGACGTGCGTGTAATTATAGATGAAAAGCCGTACAAAATTGGTTGTCGTCGTCAACTAAAAACAATTCAGTCGTCCGTTTTCATTTTGTATTGTGTTATTCCCCTTTTTGTTTTGTTTTGAATAGATTCACTCACGCGTTCGGCGAAGCCATTGAAATTAATTCGAGGGAGTGAAATTTTCAGATTGTTTAGTATATTACCCAGGAATGTGTTACGCTGATGAATGGTTGATTGTGGTCGTCACGCAACACACTCCTTGCGCTGATGCCCTATTTTTTGAAGGAAAAATTAGAAGTAAAAATCTCCTTGTTTGAGCGTTAATTCACAGGCGATTTCCGTTCAATGTCGTGATAAATGACCGTGTCCTTTGCTTGTATATTGCTGCGGTATTATTGGGTGGATACGTCCACACGATCGTGGGGAGTTGTTGCTGCTATATTGCGCCTCGGCAATTGAACCTTTTAAGAAGTTGTTAAACAATTGCATCTGTCTGAATTTACAACATCTGACAGCAGGGCAGACGGAAATCAAAGTTGCGTCGAAATTCGATTTATATGCGCGCGCATAATAATTCGAAGGACTTTGGTTGATTGTGAGATTCATTTCACCCTTAGGAATGAGTCGTTGAACTTGGGTCTATTTACCCGAAATTCTTCAACGGCAATGAGCGTTGCAGTGATATATTCTCTTTGCCATATAGTCTGGCGCGGGAGAGATGAGAAATTGAATTAAATTCAAGATTATTATGATGTTTGATATAAAACAACCGTTCCAAAGTTTTGATTACTGTTTGCGAGAGATGAAAAAAAAAGGCAATCAACAAATGTTGAAAGGTGGTTAAACGATGTTGATGCTCTGGGGATATTAACGTCGGTTTTTGATGGATCGTAACTGACGATGTTTGAAAGCCTCCGCCAATATCATTTTGAGGATTAAACTGCTGTGACTAGATTTTTGCTTGTATACCGGTACTTCTTCCTCCTTTCAGAGTCCTTGAAGGAAAAATAAAAAAATCTATTTATATTACGAGATTACGATAAAAATATTATTTAAAAAAAAAGGATTGACATTCAATGAATGTTTTATATGCCTGTTGATACCCTTGTCAGATTACAAGAAATTTACAAAGACGCCACGCAGCGGTATATTATTAAAATATGTAAGGCGTGATTTTCTTCTATTCGAAATTTTTTATTTTTAAAAGTTCTAAAAATTTCTTTTTTTTTCGGTTATAGGAATATAGCACATGTGTTATCGCCATTTGGACGCTGTAACAAGATATAAGAGGATGTGAAAAGTTTTTGGGAAAGAGAAATTAAAATTTTGACAAAATAAACCAAAAAATTGATTAAATCGTTTTCTTGCCTCTATCTGCTACAATGTAATGTTATGATGTCAAATGAACAATAAGTAATCAGATGTGACGCGTAATAAAAACTTATTGAACTTTGGATAATCGTATATATTAGTTGATTCCTTACAGTTCTAGAATACAGATCTCGTCACCCTTGGTATTAGATCTAGTTTGCATAAGATTAGGTTTATTTCTTCATTAGTTTAAGCACGGCTGGTTCTTTAAACAGTTTTAAGACATAAAGATCGTATGAATGATCATTCATGGGTGAAACAACTGGTGGCCTACGAACCAGCCGGGATCTTTCTATAATTCTAACTAGATATCAATCTAGAATATAAAAGAACATGCATCCTTACAACCACTGGTAAATTTAGTTAGAGAGAACCACAGTTATAGGACATATAGTACTGCCGAATCGCATAGATTCTTACATTGATCCTTGTTCTAAATTGCATGCATATTGCTCATTATATAAAATACAGTAATTTTTTTATATTATCTGATAATGAAGCAGGTTTTGTGTTTTGAAAGTGAATGCGGGGAGAGGACGTGCATATTGGTTCGAGCAACGACGCATAAATTAACCGACGAAATCAGAAAATCTCTAATTTTTAAATTGTTATGTAAATCCGTTGGAAAACAGACACCGGACATGTAGAGCAAAACACAACTGATAAAATTGGCCAACGGGAATGACTTATTATCTTTTTTTATTTTTTCAAATAAAAATTCGGTGTGTATGGGAATTAAATCTATGAATTGCGCTTCTTCTGCGTGACCAACTGCGGGATGCACTACTGCTGATGTTGATGACGAAGCTCAAATAATAATGTAACATCCTGTGCAGTGTGTCTACATGACTTTTGTGTGTGTCTTGGCGAATCTAATCCGTTTGTTGTTTAGACTTTGTCCGGCTAGTTGCAGTTTGAGCGATTTTGATTTACCAATCGTTATTTCTTCTTGTACATATTTATTCCGATAAATCACTTCTCCTTTTTTTAAATATATATTTTTTTAAAAATCTTTTTTCTCTCTCTTTCGGCATGCCGGGACATGTCGTGTGTGTTTGATTGAGAAGGGCTGGATGTTGTTGATTTCTTAAGGGGAAAAAGGGAAAGGCGAAGGGCTGACCCGCGCCACGTCCTTCAATCTCTGCAACTGGCTGGAAACACAATCACACGTTGTACACATATACACATGCGTGTATATATATATATATATATAAGTACATGTATCTTTACCTGGCCCGTTCACCGAGCGTCATCAAGGCCGTCAACTTTTGGGTTTTGTCCTCCTCCTCTTTTTGCTCTTAGTCGGACCTCTCCCTCAGCTCTTGCGTTTGAATACAACACACGATTCTTTTGTTCGCTTTTTCTGTGTATATTATATCTGATTTTATTATTCCCGTTTTCACAATCGGCTCGTGTGTGTGTTTGGCAACCCGGTTTTATTTTATTTTTTTTGGCCAGGGAAACAACTTAGTCGTGAATTTAATGAAAGTCCACGGCAAGGACGTCTTATATCAACAGCAGATATATGCTACTATATGCGCTCAGAGAGACAAATGTTATAAATCGGTTCCAGGGAAAGTGAAACAATGTTACGTGTCACTATTGAGATCAATGTCCAGTCGGTTCAATTCAAAGAATCGCTAAAAATTTCGTTTTCCACCCATTAAGCTAACAGCCAAAAAATTCTTTTGCCAACAGTTAAATAATCATATATAGTCAGTCTGAATAAAAACAAAATAAATGCCATTGATGGAATACGGTTATCATTCCATCGCCGTTTCGAAATTGGGTTGTAAAATTAAATCGTTTGGAAATGGTGTTGACATTTTTCCTTGAAAATGTCGTTTGCGAAATTCGGAGAAAGAAAGAAACCCCCAAACGATTATCGACATGGTTCGATTATTTCTGTCTTTTATACAATCAGCAGCAACAGCTAGAAGTAGTCTATAGTCGGTTAATAGGAATAGAGTGTGTCACTCGCTATTCAATCTATATATACGTAACAGTGTTTAGCTTTTGTTCTCTCCTTATTGGCACAATTCTCTCCAGCAACGGGAAAAAATAAAATAAAACAAGACCAGGAGCAGCAAAAGGCTTTTCTTGATTACGTCACGACGACAAAGATTTCCGCGTCGGTACCGAAACAAAACAACAACAACCAAACAAAACCAAAAAGAATTTCTTTTGGCTTCCGTTACCGAGCGTTTCAATTGTGCATATCCTTATCTCGCACATGTACATCTCAGATATTTTCGGGTTTTACTTTTTTTGTTTTTGTTTTGTTTTCTATTTCTCACGTTATATTCTTCCTCTCTCCAGGGCAGCAGACCAAAAGGATGGAAGTCTGTGGTACCGTTTGTTATGTTGTTGTTGCTGTTGTCGGTTGTCCTCCATCTTCCAAAATTTCCGCAGCCAAGTTGTAGTATCGACATAATTCGCCGTCTATTCGGATTCCCCGTCACGCTGAATTGACGAAATCAATAACAGAAAAATCACGATACACAGAGCGGAATGATAATCATTTAATATCCTCAGACTGGCTCTAATATAAAATGGAGCCATCAGATAAATAAAAAGTTGGAACTTTTGTTTTATTTTTTCTTCTGATTTTTTGGCATTGACATCGGAAGGATATATGTGTGAGACCTTTTGAACTAGATGACCAGTCTAGCGTGTGCCGCATCCGTCAAACTTTTTACCGTGTCATATAGATGTCTCTCTGTCAAAATGTTTCCCGGTACTATACCGCACCGTTCAGCGTGCGGGATCTGCCGATTCGCTTAATGAGGAAAACAAAAAAATAAAAAAGATGCAACTATATCATCACACGTCATTTTGTTGGCTCTGGTACTATCTGGCTGGAAGAAGCGAAATAAAATTTTTTCGTATATAAGCTACTGCTGATATGGCCAGCAGGGCAAACGCCAACGGGAGGGTCGTAATAGATATTCCCGTTTGAAAAATGTTGTTCTTTTTCGTCTCGGTGGTTGTGTTTTTTTTTTCTTCACGATGATCAAGTCGAGGTCGATTAGTGAAAACGCCAAAGGAAGAAACTTTACACACATATAATTGGCATTCATTTGATGTGGGCTAGTAGGTTGCATGAGCTGTGATTAAGTTCAAGACTTTTTTTTCTTTTTTTCTTTTTCCTTCGGGAAAATGAGGAGGTGGCTGGAAAACGAGGGGAACGTGCGGGTCAAATGTCAGGATTTTTGTGTATACACATTCACACGAGTGTATGTGAAGTGGGTGGGTTTCTGTGTGTGTGTGTACATTATAAGAGTTTTGGTATACAGCAAAGAGAGAGAAATAACCTCTGGTCAGAAATCCGAAGGCGCAGATGATGAGGAGGTCTGCTCGAAAAAATGTTGTTTTCATCTTCTCTCTCCCGCGGTTCAAATGATTTCTGCAGACATGGCCGAGAAAAGGGCGTGTGTGTAACATTACAACTATCCACTGCATTATTTTATATTATATGTGCTGCTGCTGTTACTGCTGCTGCCCTGTGGACACTGGGATTAGACATTATTGCCGGGACTGGATTTTATTTCTTCCTTTTGTCCCGAAATCGGCAAGCGCCAGGCATCCAATTGTATACGTAAGCCAATCCCGTTAGATTTTTCATTTCAATCTTCTTCTTCTTTTTAATCTACGTTCCTCGTGTTATACTATTTGATTATAGAAGAGGAGCTCGGCGTTGTGTGAATGACCGACGAGAGAGCGTCCAATTGGAAAATAAAAGAAAAGAAACGTCGTCGTCGCGTGACGTCACGGCGCGCGGAAGTCGTGCGCGCTCTGCACGCAATCCAATTTGTCGACGCTGCTGTACTGTGTGTTGACTGAAAGGGACGACTTTTAGTTCGGCAAATGAGAACGCCGGGATAGTCCAAATATCTAATGCGCTTCTAAAAATAGAATTTAAAATAAAAAGAAAGAAAAAAGAGATTCACGCATGTGTTTTCTCCTTTTTTATTTTTTCGCTCCTATTGTATTTGGAAACCAGTAAAGTGTTATTGAAGGAAAAATGAACTACAAAAGGAAAAAATAGAAGAAGAACAACATTACACAATAAGTATGTCGTCGTCGCTAAAGGCCTAATTCCCCCCTTCGGTTGTAGATCATCTCATTATACACTTGCTTTTTTTGTGTCTACTTCTCCAGGTGGATCATTATAGATATTACGGATGCTATAATAATATACTTTTTTTTATTTTTTAAATTTTTACTACTACTACTAGTAACTCTGCCGGGTATATAGTATAGTAGCGAATTGGTTGTGTTGCATATAACGAAAGAAAAGAAAAAAGTGTGCCATCATCCTAACTAACCTACACCAGGAGGAGAGCATTGGCTTTTTTGGGTTGTATGGAGGCTAATGGTTGGCGGCCCGATGAGTCCTGCGCGCTTCTTTTTCTTTTCTAGGTCGTTGACGTCCTATACTGTCAGCCTCTTCCAAGTAGAACAACTCGAGAAAAATAGGGAAAAATAAAAATAAACATTTTTATATAACTACTGCTATTATTGTGGATTGCCTTTTTATTTTTAGATGGTTTGGGCGTTGGCTCCTCCCTCTACATAGAGTTGAACGGCACATATATACCACCCTCTACATTGTTACAAGAGAATCTAATAATATCTAGGCATTTAAATGATCGATGGGCTTTGCTGGTGCAGCGTCACTTGTAGGGCCTCTGGATGAAACTCGTAACACAAACCCGTTCCTTTATTCTTTGTTCCCCTTTTGGCGAAAAACTTGACGGATTCCGTAATGAAATTTTTGTTGCCTCTATATCCCCCGAGTGCTTCGTTTAATATGCAAATCAATGGAGACTAGATACACACGAACTGAGAAGAGCTACTATATAACGACCGGCTGCAAAGGTCAGCCAACTTTTGAATTCAATTTAGACGGTTCTCTGACTTGATGGAATAAATACAAAACCAATAAGAAGAGAGATTGGAGTTTAAACACGATTTTATTTGACTTTTTTTGCGTATTTTGTTGGTTTTACAATGAATTTTTTTTTTGTTTATTTGTACAGACACAAAATGATTTTTTTTTCTTCTTCGCAGCTGACTCGATGATGACCTACTGTTGTGTAATAAATTGGAAGATTATAGAAAAGAGAATAATGGATCGACAAGTCAAGAAAAAAAAAAAAAGATTGTTTGGGAGAGAGAGAGAGAGAATTATTTTTCGGTTCCTTCAGTCGGGCATCAGCGCAAAGGTTTACACATTTAAAAATGGATATGACACCTGAGGATTTCTTCTTTTTTTTTTTTTTCTTTTTTCTTTCAGTCATTTCTTCTGTTTCGATATAGGAATTAGCTTCACGTCTATTCCACCAAAAAAACACAAAATGAGGAGGGTTTAAAAAAAAAGTCTAAATGGATCATAACATCCATTTCGCGGTGTGTGTCTAAAAATCATCGCCGTCCTTTTCTCTCTTTCTTGGATGGAAGAACATTTGGTTTTACAAGTCGGATGAAACGTTTACAACAGGTGGGGGAGGGTGGCCGACGACATTTGTCAATATCCTCATCTACAACATGTGAATTCTCACTACGAATAATAAGCCAAAGAAAGAAGGAAAGAAGATGACAAACGCACACACTTTTGTTTTTTGCCTTGACCCCATAATGACGTTGATTACAATTAAAAAGGGAGAATAATAATAATAATATGTATATAATAATATGTATAAGAAATTGTATGTATAGAAAATAACCCCCACGAACCAGAGCGCATAATGATTTTTTGGAAGGAAGGAAGTAAACGAAAATAATAATAATAATAAACCACACCAAAAAGGGAAGTTGTTGTAAAAAAAAAAGCCTTCTTCTAGTCTTATTTGTTGTTGTCTGAATTCTAGTACAATAAATCTAGGAAGAAAGGGAGTACAGGGATTTTGCATCTTGGAAGATATTATATAAATCACGTCCATTCAAACAATACCAAGGGGGAAATTGGGGGGGGGGGGGAGCTGTAATTAGAATATCATAAGACGAAATATATTCGATAATGATGCAGCAAGAGAAAACTGGGATGGGACCACAAAAGAATTAAAGAAAGGGAGGAAAGAAATTTTTGGAGGAAAATAATAAAAATAATAAAAAAAAATTGGGATACAAGGATAACGTTTGATATTATATCACATTGATTTGACCACAATAGCCGGAAAAGGAAGAAAAAAGTAGGGGGGTTTGGTGGTGGGGGGTAGAAAGATGTAATGCAATTTTTCCCGCTTCTTTTTCAAAAAAAAAAAAAAAAACTGAATTGGCGTGTGTTTGTCGGCGCATGTATAACTGGAATCGATTCATTCAAAAAATTAATAAGATCCGAACCGTTTTCTTTTTTTTTTTTTTAAATTCATACGCGGAAAAAAAAGGACAATTTGTTTTTTCAACTTCGTTCACGTCAGGTGCTTTCTTCTTGGCATCAAGAGATCGACTCCAGAATTAATTAAAGAGAGATTTTACAAAAAAATTAAGGTGGGCCAAAAAACAAATTAACGAAAAATCAACAAAAAAAGTGTGTGGATTTTGGTTTTTTCCAATCAAATTTTGTTTTTCCAAGTCAGGTAAATGGGTGTGTAGATCAGGTGAGCCAGCTCTTAACAAGTACAATCAAAACATCGAAATAGAAGAGAAACGTTTTTATCCCAGTTTTTTTGTTTTTTGTGTGTAAACTCGATGATTTCGTTCTACCCAGGGAAGAAAACAAGCGACTGAAAATCGACTTCTTTTGTTTTCGAAATTGCGTTGGGTTGTTTGTTTGTTTTTTGTGTGTGTATGTATGTGTGTGTGTGGTTGGGCGTATCACAGACGAGCAAAGGCTTCAATTTCCAAATGAAAGAAGAAGAAGAAAACAAAAAAAGAAATTTTTCTTCGTGTGTTTTTCCCGCAGTTTCTTTTTTAAAAAGTTTTTTTTCGGAGGGTTGGAGAAAATGTCTCGAATGGAGTTTGACGGAGTAGAAAAAACAATTTGGTGGACGTCGAAATCGCAAAAAAAAAGGAAAAGGGCTGCGTATGTGTTGCGTGGCGGAGGGGAACAAGGAAATTTTGGCCGAAAAATCACGTGACGTGAACGCGCGCGTTTCCATTGAAAAAGAAAATAATTGACAAAAATAAAGAAAAAAACTAGATTTTTCCATTTAAAAACGGGTTTACATTTGTTTTTGTTGCTATCGATTCGGATCTGATATATATCACGTCGGCCATATTTGATTGTTATCCGAGAAATAATAATAAAAAAATAGATTAATAATAAATCACATAGCAAATTGTATACTGAGGGGGGGAAGAGAGAGTGAAAGAAGAGCGGGAGAAACGGACAACACAAAAACGGCAACTATTTTCTGATAGACGGAGATGGGGGGAAAAAAATAACACTATTCAAAGTGTGTGTGTGTGTGCGTGCGGCATTTTTCGTGTGCATTTTGTAACAATTTTTTCTTAATTTTTTTTCCGGAATTTTTTGTGAATTTTTTCTTTTCGTTTGTCAATGTCCAGCTGATGCCGCTGCACGAGCGGGAAGGAGGTAAGATCAGCGTGAATTGGAGGTCTTCTTGCACAGTACTGGGTCTTCAACTTGATGGCAATCAAGTAGAAAACCTTGAAAAACACATTTTAAAACAAAAAAAGAGAAAGAAACGAAGGACGAATATAGAATGGAGGAAGAAGAAAAAAGAGAATGTGGTGGTGCTACCAAAGAAAAGAGAATACGTAAACATTGGGAAACACATCCTGACATTCAAACGACCCCAAATATATAGCAGCTCTTTTTTTTGTAGAGAGGGGGAGGAAAAAACCAGTTGGGAAAACCCCTCCAATTCCAACAAAAAAAAACAAAATTCGACGGAATAATTTTTTCTTTCTTTTCAATTTGTGGACAGGAGGATTTTCCGCTCATAAAGAAAAAGGGAAAGGTCAGTTGGGGATCCTACACAGGTGAAGGGGAGAGTGTTCCTACAAAGTGGGTCACCTTGGGACAGACACAAGACACACAAAGGAGAGGATGCTGTCAAGAAAACAAAAAGGGAAAGTTGTGTGTGTCTCGGACTCGACCAAAAAAGAATAACACAAAAGAGATGCTACCTAGACGACCTCGTCGTAAATGGTAAACAACCAACAGAAAAAAATAATATGAGTTGGAACAGAACTAATTTTAAAGTGAGCCAGACATGTAGAGAAGGACTGTAATAGAAATAGAGAGAGAGGGGGGGAAAGCCTTGGCACACACACACATACACACAGTTAAACGTAGACACACACACTCACTCACACACAGCAACAGCGGGGGTGTTTTTTGTAAATTTTTAGATTTTTTCCAAGTTTTTTTTTTTTTGTAATATTTTTTGTAATTTTTTTTTTTAGGGTGATTAAATGTGTGATGTCGGTTGCCTACGGGCTGGATTATATCTACACTGGAGAGAGATAGAGAAAAAAATATTTTTCCTATAATCTATTATATGGTGGTGGGGTTGAAAATAAAGTTTGGGGGGGTTGGAAAGGTCGATATTTCTTTTCATCTTTTTTTTGTATGAGTTTTGTTTTTAATACAAGTTTTTTGTTGGTTCATTTTTGAAAGGAAAAAGGAGAAAAACGACACGACACGATAGTTTGTCGGCGTAGGGACGAAAAAAAAGGAGGAACATAAATCCACTTGCGTGTAAACACACACCAGGCGTCACGACGTGTGAAGTGTTGAATTTCCAGACATGTAGAGGCCAAAAAACAAGGATGAGGAGAGAGTGAAAAAGCCAAACAACCTCCTCTGCTCGTCTTCGAGACGGAATGAAGAAAAAAGGGGGAAAAAAGGAAGAAATAAACCTCCGAGGGGCAACAACACAGATGATGTGGTGGTGGTGTTGGATGTCCTTTCTCCCTCTCTCTCTATTCTCCGCCATTTAGGAGCAAGTCATCCACGCGCAGGGGCAAGCGCAAGGAGGTGAGCACGGATAGCAGGGAGTGGCCGAGGGAGAAAGAGCTGGAACGCTGGCTCCTGTCGTCGTCACCACTGCTGAAGTGTTGTTGCTGCTGCTGCTGCTGTTGCTGCTGGCAGGAGATGAAGGAGGAGGAGTACTCGTCGTCGAAGGAGGAGGCAGCGACGTCGGCGGAGGAGCCGCAGGAGCGTAAAAGTATCCACCGTTGCTGGAATAGACCACTGTCGGTTGGCAACCAGAAATGCGCACCTCGTAGACGGGAGCGTGGCCATAGCTGGGCGGATGACTTTGCTGTTGCTGCTGCTGCTGTTGCTGCATCTGCTGCTGGTGGTGATGTTGTTGCTGCTGCTGCTGTTGGTGGTGCTGGTCAGCGTAATAAGCCTGATAGGCCAGCTCCTCGATGAGCGACAGGGTCTGCCGCCGCTCGTGGCCCATCAGACAGACGGTGGACTCGTCGACAACGCTGTAAAGGATCATGAGATAGTCGTACTTGAGGGCTTCGTCGGCTCCGACAAAGTGGTTCCATAGGTAGTTGTCGAGTTTGAGCCGCTGCTGGCCAACGTCTGGAAAGTCGATAAAGAACCTGGAGCACATGTAGCGCTCAAACGTCTTGATCTGGTCGGGATCGGCCGGGCGGTAGTCCTTGACCAGCAAGTTGCAATACTTGAGCAATCCGCCGCCGCGGATCTCCTCCGGATTGCGGGTGGCGATCATCTTGTGGTGCAGGTGGTAGTGGGCCTGGCGGAAGTCGCCGTACACAGACTCGGCCACCACCGTCGGGTAAAACGACTCGCTGATGGGCATCGTAGAGGCGCAGTCGTAGAAGAGCACCAGCGAGTCGAGAATGATCTGGAACGAGTCGACGGAAAATTCAAATTGGCGCCGCATATTGTGGACGAATTTGAGTTCCACGTTCTTGCCGCGGTGGTTGGTGCCCAGGGAAATGAGCGACCAGCGATCGCCCTCAGTCACTTTCACCATCTTGGAGACGTACGCCTCCTTCAGAGAGCACGAGAGCATGCGCGTGCGAGAGACTCCGGCCGGAAGAAAGTCCAGCAGCGAGTCCAGCACCGCCGTTTTGATGCGGTCGTAGGTGCGGGCCGACGACAAGTCGACGCCGAATATGAGATCCAAATCGTTGTACGCTTGCGGCTGGCAGCGATCCAGCGCCAGGACGTAAGAAGCCGCTCCGCCATTGATCCGCATGTCCTTGACAGCCACGCCGTCCGCTTCCAGTTTGGCCCGCACCAGCGTCACCAGGTCGCGCAGGCGCAGCTCCAACGTCGGGAAATTACCCCGGCCGTGGATGCTGACCGTTTCGTTCATCACGTCGTGCACCCTGGACACTTGCTCGTAGCTCAAAACGGCGAACCGCTGCTGTTGCTGTTGCTGCGCCAATTGGAGCTGCTGCTGCTGCTGGAGTTGCTGCGTCTGCTGGGCCACGGCCAGCGGTAGCGACTCGGTGCTGCCGCCAGTGACGCTACTCCGGCTAGAGAGCGATCCGCCAGAGACGGAAGCCGTAGAGACCAAACTGACGTCTTCGAGATCAGCGTCGCCGCCCAGGTCGTAGCCGCTGTCGCTGTCGCCGCTGCTGCTGTGCTCCGACAGAGACTCCACTTCCGTCTCGGCTTCAGCCAACGACAATTTGGCAGAAGTGAGATCCGTCAATTCGTCAACCACCTGATCGTTGCTGTTGTTGCCGTTGTTGCCGTTCACCACGTCAGAGAGTCGCAACATCTTGAGAGCGTCCATCGTAGCCATGGCTGTCACGTCAATGCCACCGATTTTCAATTCTTCCAAACGTTTCAGGGCCGTGCCACTCAGTTCCAACGTTCCCGACTGAATTTAACAAAATCCAATTTGAAATGAAACGAAAAAAAAACAAATTAATCATGTGGAGATGCCGGAAGCTGAAAAATAACAACTTAAAAAATTTTCAATTTTTTCCTCCTTTCTCTTTATCCATCGATGCCCATCGACACACGAAAAGTGAAAGAGAGAAACTGGCCAGCCACACACAAATCAATTGAAGCGCATCACAGAGAGACAAGAGAGAAAGAAAAAAAAGTTCTAGAAAAAAGACGGGCCGACTAACTGGGCGGTGCTTATCCAGCGATAACAACTCGGTGCCCTTAGGCCAGCAGATTGTTGTTATTGTGAGTTGTTGTTGTTGTTGGCTGGGTGGTAGGGGAAAAACCAGTTTTCTCGAAAAAAAAATTCTCTTTTTCTTCTCCTGAACGCACATGCCTGGACAAGAAGACACAGACCACACCATCGGCATTAGCCGTGAAATAAACCTGAAACCGCCTCGACTATTCCGCCGTCAAGTTGACATTGACTTGAAGCGACGCCATCGGTCGTGAAACGCGCATGCCCACCAACCCGCCCCCGCTAAATCAAATCAAATAAAAATAAAAAAAAGTTCCTCTTACACCCAAAAACGATCATCCCCATCCACACACTCACACAGAGAGAAACGAGAGAAGCGAATAAATAATTCGCACATTTTAGAAAGGATGACCTTGTTTCGGCGTTCACTCTCACTCTCGACAGGCGGTCAAACACTTTCGCTCGACCTTAATGCAGCAGCACCATCGTGTGCCAAATATTTGTCGGGACCCGAATAAAAAAAAGCAAAAATAAAGTCAAATGAAAAGAAGAAGAAGACTTACCAAAAAAGAAAATGTGTTTCGCGTGACAAAGAAGAGACACTACTAACACTTCACTTTGGGGATAAAATATCGGCAAAGGAATTAATGATTGCAACGTTCTTTTGAGTCTGTAGAGAGAAAATGTTCCAGAAGTGGCAGACGAGAGATATTATTCAAAATTTGGAGATAACAAAAGAAGAGAGAGACAAATTGTTTTGTTGGTTGGGTTTGGCTGCTTCCCCTCTCCCGACTATCTCCTCTCCTACTCGCTGTTTTTTCGTTTCGTTTTTTCGGTTGGGGGATTTAACACATGGGAATGCGCGCACACACCGGAGAGCTGGGAGACTGGCGAGCGACTGACGGCCGTTGCGACGGCGATGCAGACTAGACCCCCAACAACACCCAGAAATGGCCAGAATACCCGCCCACTCTCCCGCAGGGCACCACCACCAAAAGTGGGTGAGGTACAGTGAGTAGTAGTAGTAGTAGGTAGGGGTGGTGGTTGGTTGGGTGGTAACAGACAATCAGCTGTTTAGAGATACCAGATTTTACCGCCACCAGAGCGCGCTAGTGTCCAGCCAGTACCTTCACCAGTTCCTTTCGGCTGAACACCGTGAAACAAAAACCGACTTGAATCGACTTGTACATTCGGCATTATACATAAAATATATAAGTTTTACTCGGAATTCCAAGGGGAGAAGGGGGGAAATAATTATTAGACAACGTCCTTGCTTTGTTGTTGTTGTTATTTGCGCACCACGTGAGGGAAACCGTTTGGCCGCGATTCGATCGACTGGATTTTTTGAAAAAATGGTTTTTTTTTCGCTTTGGCGGCCTGAATGTTTTCACTGGAGAGCAGGAGCAAGTCGGCGAATCTCGTTATAACTTGAGGCCGAGTTTTTGACTCGAAGCCCAGTGACTTTGACCTACATCAAATGTATATTTCTAACGTGAAAAAAAGAGAGAGGTGCAGTGTCATCTATTAAGCACTGGGTGAAATAATGTTTTGGCACAGTTTGGCCAAAATTTAACAACTTTCACCCACTTTGTGCAGAAAATTTCAAACGAATTTTTTATTCGCCAAATCGTCTTACAAAAACAGCCACGCCTCGTATTCATTTCATTTTTCTTTCGACCAAAACACAACCGGATCTTTTTGGTGGTGGTACAGTTTTCTGGAATAACACGAGTCGCATTTGATTTTTTTTTTAAACCACTGCCCTCGAGGCGAGTTGGGGAGGACCTTCAACCACTTTCCCTTTTTCTTTACTCCCAAAAAAAAAAACCTTTTTATATTTCATTTGCTTCTCTCCCCCAACCAACTGAATAATGGAATCCAGTTACTATCGTCCAGATTGATTTAGGAAATAGTTGGAATAAATCTCAAACGCAGTGAAAATGGGACCACTTTGTTGCCAAGTGATTTGACATTTTTCCGACGAATTGCGCGACTCCACCCCGACGAGTTTGGTAATCTGCCCTTGAAAGTCACAAACGGGAATTAAAGTCAAATAAAAACAAAATAAAAATAAGCGGAGCTCCCAATTATTTTCCCAACACGACCTATCCCCTCCCTAAGGCGACTCCTGTTTAATTCAATCCAGGGGAGGAGTCTAAGCAGCAGCACAGCACGAGCGAAAATTGCGCTAGCCAAAACGGTTTCCATATCCACTTGGAAACAAAATCGTCTACTGCCACATACACACATTTGACCTTCGTACCCACGCAACCCGCCACCACCGTGTGTATGTCGTCTCTCCCACCCCCAAAACAATCAAAACTCAAAATGGACACTTGTTATAAGAAAGAAACAAAATATTATCAACTTGTTTTTGTTCCTTCCTGCCATTATTTATAGAAATAAAGAAATCAGACCCCCAAGGAAATAATGAAGAGGAAAACCAATTTCTTTAGATCAGCCACTACCACAATATCCTAATCTACGATATTACATTCCGATAATTGCTACAATAAAAACGTTGAGCTCTATCAAGATTGTCGACCTACCAAAGATGGCGGGTTCGCTGTGCACACACACAAGAGTCGAATCCCTTTGTGTGTGTGGCACATTATTCTAAAGCTTCTTCCTTGCCTTTTTGCACTCGGCGTTATGCAAATTGCGTGAATATCCGCAACGACGGAATAAGCGAAGCCATTGACGAGTCGTCCGTCTTAACGGGAGGAGATTTCCCCCCAGCCAACAAATTCCAAACGGAAACCTTTTGGGCGGACAAGATGTGCGGGGACATCAACAACTCAAAAATATCGACCGCGTGAGGCCTATCGCACGTGGACTCTCTAAGAAGAAATGTGAGCGATAAACAAAATTCACGGAAAAATATAACGACCGTCAAGAGCAGGTGAACGACGACGACACCTGCTCCAGCACGTGCCATTTTAAGCGGATGGATTAAATAAATAAATAAATAATCAACCAACTTGTCGTCAAACTGCCTAGCAACCGAAATTTTGGACACAAATTGTTGTTGTTTTCGAGGGGGAAAAACCCGTTTTATTTTTTATTTTTTGAAAGATGAAACCGCTCCCGGGTTGTTTCACATTCGTGACCGACTCGTGTTCGACCTCTTCTTAAACCACCACCATCTTCTTTAAAACTTTTTAAAAACACAAAAGCCAGGAGCTTTTATTACGAAAAAGAAGAAGAAGAAGAAATGAGGCAGCATGTTTCTCTCATCGAGCCGGAGCGTTGAACTCGAAAATGGGAAAATAAATAAAATGTTTCTAACCAAATACTCACAAAAAGAAAAAGAAAAAAAACATTTCAAGAAAAGTCAGCTGATTCTAGACTCTACAGTCTCTACACGCCCGTGAAAACCAACAAAATGAGCCGGAACGAACAAAAAAAAAATCAATTACAGAATACAATTTTTGCAATCTAAAAAATGTGATGAGAAATGTCAAAAATGATTCTTACGTTTAAAAAAGTTAATTTTCTAAAAAAATGATCGAATTTGACCTGATTTTTCTGGAAGGAAGAAAGAAAAAATACAATGGGCGAAATGGGAACCCCTTTTGTGGTAGTCGCTCCTCTCAGCTGATCACGTGAGTGTTACGGCCGGCCTTGAACCGTGTTTATCCCACCTCCCGCAAGAGTTCGGGCAGCAACGTCCAGCATCTCCTCTACTACTACTCTGCCCGTTCACACCGTTAAACCCCCTCCGGTCAATAAACATTAGGACGAGCACATAAGAACTGAAAAGAAAAAAAACCTTTTACGTTCGTTCGTTCGTTCGTTCTTCTTCTCTGGCCAATAAACAACACAGTCAGAAATGAACGTTGCGTCCCGCACAGAGTCTTCCGCTCCGGAACTCCGTCTGCTGCTGCATCTCCCGTTAGATTTTATAGGGCCGACGTGACCGGCGTCCTACTTCTAAGAGCTGGTTCAAACAAGATTCAAATAGACTGTAGAATAGAAATAAGGTATAGAGAGAAGGGCCCATGGCGTCATAGACGAACTCCATTGACTGGTGGGGCCCAATTTTCACATGTGCTAATAAATGGCAGCCATTGAATGAGATAAGAAAAAGAACTTACTACGCACAAGTCCTCCCCCACTTTTGTAAACGTTTTACGTCATCCGCCTACGCAAGCAACCCCTTCCGCCACACACTCGGGTATCGATCCAGCTCTCTTGGCCCCCCACCCCCTCTCGCTTGTGTGTGTGTGTGTGTGCGTAGGGATCGACGAAGCTTCTGGAACGTTCATCATCATTACGACGAGTCCCGAAAAGGTCAGATGAAAAAGGGTTGCCATTTTAGGTGGAAAATGCGAATCGATCACAGACGACGACGACGATGGCTGAGGCGGTCGAAATGGGCCCGGACGCCCTTAAAAGGGTATGTGGGCGAACCCCGAACTAGAAAATGTTGTCTGGGGGTGCCAAATGGCCGAGGAAAAACTAGAAAAGAATGCACCGAGAATAACCCTGCACGACGTCATCCATTGGTAACGGGCCAGCAAAAGAAAAAAAATTCACGGCGAGAATACACGTGCAATATACACCGAAATGAAATGAGATGAAAAACTATTCCCATACATCTGACCCGAATATAAAACCTCGACCCGGGTCAAAGGGCTTTTTCTAGACTATTCCACATGACGAATAGACGAATTGAATGAATTAAATAAAACGTCAAATTACCTGCATGAGGGGGAAAATGGGCCTGTCCATGTTTACGTGTGTGTCGTACAAAGAGAAGTGAAATGGCGAACGTCGGCTGCTCAAGTCACACACTTTTACAAGTCACAAGACGCACCACAGAATCAACAATTCACTAGAACGAAGAGAAACCCTTCGTTAACAAATAAATAAAATCAAATAATCAATTAAAAAGTAAGGATGATTTAAAAATACATTTGGGAAATGGTAGACGAGAGGGTTAAATGAGGGAGGAGGGTGGAAGCATGGCTCATGGCCGCTTAGACCGGCGTAGACAAAAGTTACACATATGAACGGGGTGGAATTACAAATAAATGAATCTCTTGTGAGCAGAGCACACTTACCGAATGTTACACACGTTCTTGGCACAAGACACTGACACACAATGGCTGGGGGTTTCTGGTGGCCACAAAGTTACATACACTTTTTTCGGGTAGACGTTTGGTTTTTTAGACGCAGCGGATCTCCTAAACGTGTATGTTGGCGTCGACCGAAAACTGAACGAGCAACACTTGTGGCGTTTCATCGACCAAGTAGTAGACGACGAAAAAACCCCCCCGTGTGTGTGTGTGTGTGTGTGTGTGTCTTCTTTTGGGCCCGCTGCGCTTCTCCGCCCTCTAACTGGCGGATTACGAACCGCTGCCAAACCGCCCAAAAACCGTCTGGCCCTTTATTTTGTATTTTCGAATCTTTTTTGGCAATTTCCCCCTCTGGGCATTCAAGTACGCCTCTCTCGACATTCGTCTGCTAGACCCAAAACATTGGCCGAAAATCTTTCGATTGTCAAGGCCGAAAAATTTGTTATCACTTTATTAAATATTACAATCACTCGCCAATTTATCTGCCGTAGACGGTGACACAAAAGAGGTTTTCGTAACAGAAAAAAAAAAGACAAATGATAAGATAAATGGCGGCTCGATCAGCTGCCGGGACAGAGAAGAAAACAAAGGTCAACCATCGACGATATTGCAACCAGCCAATGTTTATGGCAAGTGCAGCCGATAAAAAAGATTCGCCTTTTTTATTTTTTCGTGCCAACCGAATATTTACCAACTTAACGTTGGACTAGTATCAGTAAAATAAAAATAAATGCGACTAGGTCCTGGGCCACATGATTTATGGATGAAGGTATTCAGAGCTAACACACACGGACGCTTAAACTTGGATGAGGCGTGCTCTCGACTCACCGTTATATTACACACACAAACTATACATCAATAAATTACACGAGAAAGCTGCACGCCGCCATGATAAACGTGCAGCTCCTATCCTTCTTCCTGGTCGATCTCTTTAGAATTAAAACTCCCCCTAGATTATCAAATGAACTCGATTATATCGACTTGAATGATTAATTGAATAACAGCCATCTCTCAGGAAGATGACGTATGTTTATAGTGAAAGTGTGCCACACGATTATTAATAACTATTACGTAGAAGGTCGTTCTCACCACACACAAATTGGCCGTGAGCAGTTAATATTAAATGAATTTGATCTCGATAGACAAAATAAAGTTGATGTTGCATTGCTGGTTTGGTCGGCCAGTTTCCTATTGATTTTCGCCTGTTGGGTGAGAAAATCACTATGTGCCATAGAGACGACGACGGAGTGAGAGAGAATCGATCGACTCACGCCCCACTTTTTATTTTGTTTTTTTTTTTCCCGTTTTTCCGTTTTATTTTTTGGGCTGCTGGGGCTGATGTACTTGGTCGTCTTCCTACGCAGTTGCATCCGATTGACGTCATAGCGTCGCATGGTGAATGGCTCTCGTAGATACTGCTAGATGTCCTGTGCAATTTGACGAACTGGCCAACTTATTTTTTTTTTCTTTAGTGCCATCGCATTGTCTACCTCGTTAAATATTCTCGTGATATATACTATATACGTGTGTAATAGTATTAGCTGCTGCTGCACAGAGGATACAAGAGAGCAGAGCAGACGCTGGCACTGCAACCGATAATCAACAATCGCCCCGGCTGACTGACTGTGTGCGCTCAGCACAAACACGGAATTGAGTCCGGATATCGAAACCTCATTTTAATGGGAAATCATTTTTATTTTTATTTTATTTTTCCCTCTCTATCCATTGATTGAATGGCAAAATAAAAAATAAAATATTTGGGGGTTTTCAACAGCTGACGTCGACAACATTTTTATTATTCCGGAAAGAAGAAGAAAAAATAAAAAAAGTTGCGGTAATCGATTGAAAATGCCACCGGTTACGTCACGACATCCGTAGATTTTTTTTTTTTCTTTTATTTATTATTTGTTGTATTAATAGTGTCACCTGACAGGTTTGCAAAAGGTACAAGAATAGGATGGATGGTATAACATACCCAACAACGCTCTTCACGGTGAATAGAGTAGTTTTCCAGCAACGATATACATCGTTTCTCTATATTATACATATACCGGCGGGAATACCTAACGTGAGTTTACCTTTTTTCTCAGAAATATATGTGTCACCTGTACACACGCACCGAGATGATTTTTCCCATTGATGTTACAAAATAACAATTTTTTTCTGTTCTATACATTTATAGGATATCTTTTTTAAAATATTCCCTTCGCATTACGTTCTGAATTTCTCATTCATAAAGGATATTATGTGAATTTACTATACCATATACTCGCACACAGGTTCGCAAATAAAAAAAAAAAACTGTACACGAAATGATGATGAATCGAATCCATTCATTTCCATCCCGGACGACAGGATATGAGCGGATTGGCTCACGCGAATCTAACGCGATTTCACGGCCTTTTTTTTGAATGATTATTACAATTCGGATGTCAATTTGTTTTCATCTAGTCTATTTAATGTAGTTCAAGAGTGGCCTATAAATATATCTAAGTCTGGCCTATCACGTAATGCTCACAGGTGTTTAGATTCATCCAATAACAGCAGTGCGGACGTCAGCGCGTGTAAACGATGAGAGAATAACCAAGGCAAAGGAGCGGGTGTTGCAGGTGCGTGATGGAGTGCACCACCAACACCTATGTGCAGCACTGGCACATAGGTGCACTAGGCATTGAAACGATGTCAATAATAATAATAATGCTCATCATCCACTTGTTCAAACGCGGAAAATAAGATAAACAGACGACGAAACAGATCTAGGACCCCATCGCCCGTGTGTATTTCACGGATGTGTGCACTGCTCCCCGCTGCGGTGTACATGTGTACAAAACAACCGAGAATATCCCGCTCGCAATAGGATACATATAGACTTGCTGGTTACCATATTAAAATTTGGTTTTATTTCAATATTTCAAAGAGAAAGAGAGAGAGGAAATGGCAGCCAACTCTCTGATAATATCTCTATTACATAGGGCATTCACCCTAGTGGCTATTAGTATATATGCAATTGAAAAACATGTAGAGTAGATATGTGGGTTCTATTCTCTGTGCTCCGGGACTTTGTAAAAAAAAAAACAATTCAAGTTCACAATTACATTTTCGGTCGTTATTTTATTTGTCTTTGAATTAATTGACAATAGAACTCGTTTGCGCGAGCTATTTGCTGATAGCCTTAAATGGCAATCGCACTCACCAACTGGGTAATAATAATATGCATGTAATCCTACTGTACATGCAGAGCAAGTGAGTGCTGTGCACGTTTGAGATGTATTATTTTCTGCGACGCAGTTATTTGACGTCACGTTGCACGTACCGAGTGTGGCAGTGATGGCAGCGGCTGGCCGGCGAATCAATACCGAGAGCCCAACAACATATGCACGGCCCTTTAGAGTCTCTGCTGCTGCTGTGTGCGCTGTGACGTCTTTCCAAACGACTAAACACTTGTCGACGGGGGATGAAAACGTTTTAGCTCTTTTATTCAAAGCTATTTAATCGGATGCGCTTTAGATTTAATGCAAAGTAGAGAGGGAACACTGTGTAGCTACACGGTTAAACTGATGTTCGCGTCTAGAACGTTTGAGTTAAATGTTCTTGGAATAATCAGCCCGCATTGACGTATTCGCACGTGCAGAACGGGTCTCGAGTGATCTATATAAAACAGACGGCGGGAAATTTGAAATCTTATTTGATGTTTAAAAGAAAACACATTTTTTGGGAATAAATAAAAACATTCGCAATGTATGCATGTAGAACCCGTTGAATTTTTACATCCATTGTTGAGAGAGCAGATATAAACGGCGAGACACGTCACGCGCTCTCGAACCTGTTTCGTCAACCGAAGTGATAACAAATTATTTGATTCCGCGATTCACAGTCCAATTCAATTCATCGAGTCGATTATTAAGCAATTGGCTGAATTTTTTTTTCCAATCGAAAAATATTCAACCGCAGAATTTTTTTTTCCAGTCAGGAATACTATAAACCTGCAACCGAAATAGTAAATAGAAAATCGATTATTATGTGAATTTCCGGCCAATCTGGAAAAGTCGTTACTACATTTTTGCCAACTGAAAATGTCGACGGCGATTGTATAAGCTATATTCCCCCTAAAGCTGAAGGTCGCCAATGTGGAAATGCAGCAATCTCGGTATACTTGTACGCATTCTACAATACAAGTAATAATATGCAAAAAAAAAAACCAACGTCCTTCAAAGTCGACTGCACGCAAAGTTGTGTCTTTCTTTCTTTCCTTCAAGCTGCTGATATTATTATACAGGGTGTACGTTACATAGTGGGAGTCTAATAGCTAGCAGCTCTAGCCGGCTCTGTGCTATACGCCATGGCGTGTGGACAAGAGAGAGAGTTGAACTATTCTGACAGATTATATGAAAATGAATGAAACCAAGTCAAAAAATAAAATGAAATGACGACAGTTCCGGCATTTCGAATATTATTGTACAATAATAAGCCTTTGATTTTCAGCCAAAAAAAAAGAGAAATATATATCTATCCCCCCTTTTTTTCCTTCACGAACAAAGAGGGAAGTGAACGATGACAGTTGTGTATATAAAAACCGAAGTCGGCGATTGCACGATAGAGAAAAGAGCGAAAGTGACTCTCTCTCTTTCTCGGATCTATTTTTCCCCCTTTCAAAATAGTCATAGTACTATAACAATATCCTTTGGAAACTGTGTTGACTTCCTTGTAAAAAAAAAAGCCAAAAATTACAGTTAAAATTGCCCCTATTGTCTTAAATTTATCTGTTAAAAAGCGAATTATTTATTCGGGACAAGATTCGGGAATTTGTTGTTCTGCGCCAATTCTATACGGAAGGACAGTAGAGAACAATGGTGGCTCATTGTGTGTGAGCAATGATCGTGAGTTTTCTAATCATTCGGATGGGGGCTCAACCGAGCCGATCGTAAACATTGGAAACATCTAGAAAACCGATAAAAAAAATTTGAATTGTTTGCAGTCAACTCGTGTAAACCGAATCTCTTGCGTCAATTTGCTTAGTGGACGCCTCACGGATCTCTCCCTAATCCAGATCGATCCCCAAACAACGTAATCAGCGTTTTGTGTAGTCGACATATAGAATATATTTGTATGTATACTGTATATTATATATATACTATATCATTGCTGGTACATACATGTTGCCTACCGAGATAAGGAGAGCTGCGCTAAGGCCGACTGCTGGTAAATAGTGTGCAACGGTAATCGCACCCTTGAGACATACATATGCACGCCTGGACACGTACACATTCGACCTCAGTGAAGGGAACAAATGAGCATAAACAAAATTTCCTTTTTTTTTTTTTTTTTTAGATTAGTTATGTAATGTACAATCATATCTCTCTGGCGAAAGCGATTTTAATTAAATTTTAATTCTTTATTTTTTTTTTTTTCGTTTTAAACATGACTTTTTTTTTAATTGCTCTCTTAATAGTTTACTAGTTTCTTGACAGCTTCGAAGCAACGCCATTTGTCGGGCATGTAGAACGGCTCAAACATGTGCGGGAAAGGTGTGTCGAATCCCGTGACACGCTCAATGGGCGCCTCTAAATTCAGGAAACACTCGTGCTGTTTTCGGGGTAGAAAGAAAGTGTTGAATTAATCAAAGAGAAGCATTGATTGAGATCGTTCACCTTATCATCACAGCCTTTTTATTTTTTAAAAGTTACCTGAATGCTGGCCGCTATTTCAGCTCCAAATCCAGACGTCAATGGCGCTTCATGGGCTATCAACAATCGCCCCGTTTTCTTCACCGACTAGAGAAACATAGTTAGAAAGCGATTAACGAAAAATAATAATCATAATAAAATGGCGAATAGAGTAAAAACAACCAAGATCAATATAAACAAAATGGCGAAAGAGAGGCAAAAAGAAACGACAATCACATTGGATAATAAGTCAACAGGTTTCACTTCCGCGTCTCGCCTCACCGACCCTCCCACAATTCGAATATTTTTGTCCAAACCTGGTCGTTGTGCCCACAATTAGAAATCGGCAGCTCTACTGTTACAACCACCGCAACAACAACAACAACAACAAAAGGGCTGGGTGATAAACGAAAACAGAAATACAATTCCAGCCATTCAGCGCAAATGTCAAGAGAGAAGTTTCACTTAAACCATGTGACTCTCGTTTCGGATTGCTTCAAAATTTCTCATTTTTTATGGTATCTCCCTTTTTTTTAAAAACAATTTTTATTTTTTCCCACAGCAACGGAGAGAAAGGGCATAATGTTCGGGTTACCAACCTGGGCGATGGTCTCCTTGTCCCACGGGAGAATGGTAACCAGATCGATCAGTTCGCACGAAACGTTGAGCTGATCCTTGGCTAGTTGGCAGACTTCGCGCAGAACATGAACCTGGGTGCCCCAGCCGACCAGCGTGATGTCATCTCCTAATGAAATCAGATTAATAAAACCCATATGTTGGCGACGTTTCTCTTTTTATCGTCGGGCGAATAAAATCCCGACATCAAAAATATGTTTATACGTCTCAAAAAAGATAAGACCAACACAACACATGATGATTTGATTATGGACACAAACCTTCGACTAGGATGTCGGCTTTCGACAACGGCATAGTGTACTCTTTGACTGGAACCTGTTCGACGGCGCTACGGTACAGGATCTTGGGTTCGAAGAACAAGCACGGGTTTTTGTCACGAATGCACGACAGGAGCAAGCCCTTGGCCTTGATGGGCCCTCGGGGAACCACAACCTTTTAAAGACAACGTACAGAACCGCATTAAAAACAACAAAAAAAAAACAGTGTCACCTATCATCCATGACAAGAAATTCAGGTTTCACCTTGAGTCCGGGGCAATGAGCAAAGAAAGCTTCAGGGCTTTGGGAGTGGTACACCGCTCCATGCCCTACTGCAGAGCAGGGAGCACGGATGGTCAGAGATCCACAATCATAAATGCCCCCACTCCTGTACCGGTATTTGGCAGCTTCATTGCATATCTGGCAAAAATAATGATTTCGAACAAGACCTGTTTAATGTTTCGAGATAATGAATATAGCTTCAGGCTCTTGAATGATACCTGATCAAATGCTGGAAGGATGTAATCTGCAAACTGAATCTCTGCAATGGCAGTGGCTCCAGCAGTGGCAGCTCCGATACCAAATCCAGCAATTCCTTGCTCACACAGTGGGGTGTTGAAAACTCTGGACTTGCCGTGCTTCTCCTGGAGGCCAACTGTGCAGCGAAACACTCCACCAAATGCAACATCCTCACCAAAGATAACTGCAAGCAAATCAAAATTCTTAAAAAGTGCAAATCAAACCATTTGAATTAATTGTCATGTTTACTTACCAGCAGTTGGATCTTGGGTTAGAGCTATATCAAGTGAATTATTGATGGCCTGAAACAAATTCATCCGCTGAGTTTCACCTGCGTGCGAATCAAATTCATTTTAACGATGCCATGCATTCAATATACATCAAAATTAACCGATTGGCGAACCTTCGGAAGCAGAAACAGTATCTGGAACGAAAGTGAAATGAGACAACCGCTGAGATATTCTTAACGGGCATTTATTGTTGAGAATGAGATTCCGTTTAATGAAAGTACGGAGAGCCATGTTTACACTTAGCAATTTTACGTCGATATCGTCTGATTCCAACTTCCGATTATTCGTTTTTTCATCACTAGAGCTGCCATCTATCGTTGCGAACGGTCATCTCTTGAACCAAACGCAATGCCGTTCCTTGTTGTCTACTCTAATCGATTAGAGCAGCACTTCTTCCTGTTCCGCGGGTCACGAAATAAAAAGTTATCGCCCCCATGTGACCCGGATGGCGTATCAAGTTGGCGAGCGATCATTTACAATTTTTTTTTCTTTTTATCCAGAATTTAGTTCAACATTTAACCGCAATTTTCTCCCAACAAAGAAACCTTACAACTTTTCGTGGGCTAGTATACAAATAGACCCAACACAATTGAACTCGGCCATCAAAATGTAATGAGAATCCATGTTTGCTGTGACGAAATCGATTGGCAATTCAACCTTGAAGGGCATTCGTTGACTGGACGCTCCCAATGTGATAGGATATCAATATGGCATCCCACGAGAGCCCAACATCAACAATCATCCGTCAGGATAATCGCGTACGACTGTAAGTCTAAGCTCACTCGTACATAGTCAAGTCAGTAGTGTGGACCGCAAGTGTAAATAACGGAGAACAACCATTTGATCAGCATCAATTTGTATTTTTTTTATTTTTTTAAGTTTATTACCAGAATGGCGCCTTTATTTGTCGCCTGACCCGTCACTTGAACCGGGCCTATAACCAAGCTATAGACGATCGATAAAATTCGCCGTTCTCATTCCTATTCAAAGTGCACCAGTCCCTGAAAACGATAGTGCGAACATTGACATTTTTTGTCATCAGACATATGGAGTCGAAAATGACGCCGGCCAGCCCAGTCAGCGATCACGATCTACTGACACATCACAATAAGCATGCGCAGAAAAATGGGAACGAGATAGTCGTTTTCCACATTTCGGTGCCGGAAGAAGCCGAGTCGAAAAACACCGGATCGCAGGATCATCGGCAAATGCTGTCCACCAAAGTGTACCCACGGAGATGGCTGATGCTCTTGATTTTCGTCACGGTCTCAATGCTCAACGCCTTCCAATGGATCCAGTTTTCTATCATAACCAGTTTGCTGATCAAGTACAACCTATATCATTATCATACGTATTAAAAGTAGCTACGTACCGAGTTCATATCTTTTTTTGTTTGATGTATCTAGATATTACGGCGTCGATAGTCAAACTGTCAACTGGACGTCATTGGTTTACATGGTGGTTTATGTTCCATTGATATTTCCAGGTGCCTGGGTCATGGATAAAATGGTCAGTCTAGACATGGGAAAACAGGAATTTCAGAGTGCAAATGCTGATAACAGCAGGCCATTGAAAATAATAAATAAATAACTCCCGGGTCTAAATTTATCTCTCAATAGGGTTTACGAGTGACGCTGTTGATTGGAAGTTTGGGGACGGCGGCTGGCGCGTGGGTTAAAGTATTATCCGTCGCTCCCGATCGCTTTTACGTCGCCCTCATCGGTCAAACGATCGCAGCCGTTTCGCAGGTCTTTGTCTTGAGCGTCCCGCCAAACATAGCGGCGACATGGTTCGGTCCCGATCAAGTTTCATCGGCCTGCTCCATAGGAGTCTTTGGCAACCAGGTAAAAACATTTCAGCTAGTAATCTGATGAAGAATAAATTTGGAATAATCGGATCGAGTTGAACTCGGTCCGATTCGAATGATCACATCAGTATGCTGATGGGCTCTCTCTCTAACGGAATATTTAAATGGAAGTTATGATACAGCTATATGCAAGAAACATATCCTGGTCGTAAAAGTAAGACTCGTAAATTTATTAGATACTTTGTCTGTATGCCCATCAATATACAGTTAGGTGTGGCTCTGGGTTTTCTCCTGCCGCCCATATTGGTGAGGGACGGAACTATTGAAGAAATCGGCAGCGGACTGAGTCTCATGTTCTACATTGTGGCCGGATTATGTACGGCTGTTTCCATTCTCGTCATCGTAGGTATATCAATTCGAAACAATTCAAATTGACAAAGTTTTATAAAGCTGCTATTTACATATTATGAATGTCAATTTCCATTTGATTTGAATTGCAGTTTTTCAATCCAAACCGCCGCTGCCTCCGAGCCTGGCCCGTTGCTCTATCGACTCGTCGACGGACTCGTTGAATTATTCGCAATCGATTAAACGGATTATGTGGAACCGAGACTACGTCCTTCTCTTGGTCACTTACGGCATCAACGTAGGGGTCTTTTACGCCATGTCAACCCTCTTGAATCAAACCATTCTCCAGCATTTCCCAGTAATAAGTCGTCGACAACTTGAGCAATTGCAATTAGCGTAACGAGCCAACAAATCATAATGACGTCCCAATTATTCCCGGACGTGATATAGGGGCAGGAAGAAAGTGCCGGGCAGATTGGATTGACGATCGTCGTCTGCGGAATGGCCGGCTCCGTCCTGGGTGGAGTTATTCTCGACCGCACTCATAAATTCAAGTGAGACATGATGTGACTTTTTTAAAAATTCGTTTCCATAATGGACGTGACGATTGATCGCCAATTATAACAACTCTCGTTTTCGTGTCTATAGAGAAACGACGCTAGCCGTCTACGGAATGGCCGTCGTGGGAATGGTTGCCTACACTTTCACTTTCAATGTGGAGATCATCGCCGTCACGTTCGTCACGGCCGGAGCCGTAGGGTATGTTATATCGAATTACACTTGTATTTCTTTTGATTTGATTTATTATATTCATGTGACCTGTTTTTTTTTATTTGTCGATATTTGTGCGGTCTGAATTGGTCAGCTTTTTCATGACGGGATACCTTCCGGTGGGATTTGAATTTGCCGCCGAACTCACCTACCCCGAACCGGAAGGAACCTCATCCGGGCTGCTCAATGCGTCCGCTCAGATTTTCGGCATCGTGTTCACTCTTTTAGGTGGGTGGTTGCTGGACGATTACGGCGACCTCGTCTGCAACGGGACGTTAACGTTGGCTTTGTTCATTGGAGCCATTGTGACAATGTTCATCCGTCCGGAACTCAGACGTCAGAGGGCCGTCAATGGTTTCAAATAGCCGTTGAACCATCATCATTTTGGCTCGTTGGACGATTGTGCCATCAGTTTGCGACTGCGGGGACTTTCGCTGTTTTATTGTTGCATGTGTACATGGACCATTTTTTTTTTATTCCAAATAAAAAAGGGAATGATTACTCAACTATTCAATGATGGAGTCGAATTGTAAAATGATTATGGTCTTTCCAGTTATGCTGCTTTTTCATTGCATAACGTACGGGAATTTTTTGGGCGTATGTAATAGCAGTGCAGCAAACAGTAGAAGCGAGCTCAAATCATTTGCATATTTGTTTAAAAAAATTTGAAATGTAGGCTACAGTGGGGGATTTTTCTGTTATTTCCACGTTATTATTATTTCCTCGAACTTTGATTAGTAAATCATTTCTTACAAAATTTTCTTTGTTTTCGGGCGAAATTGTTCAAGAACAGACACAAAAAAAAGGAGACGAAGGACAAATGTGGATACGGTGATGCTTAATTTATTCCTGGTTTTTTTGCTTATACAACATCAAACAGCGCGCCAACCATGTAAGGTAGCAGAGAATTTGCATTGCTCAGATTTCTGTCATTGATTTCATCTAGAAATGTCTCCCTTCCATTAGATGCACAAACAACAGCGACATCCCGTTATTTCTCGTTAAATTAACAATATTAAAAATATTAAAAACAAGAAAATAAATCGATTGGTGAGAATGCGACGTCTGCTAAGAGACAAAATGAGCGGCTAGTTCAAAATCCAAATATGGGCATGAACTCCGACGAGATGTTCTCTTTTTGTTTCTAGTCCAAGCTAATTATATAGTACAGCTTAAGGCCAACGGGTTCTAGCTACTACTCTAGCATCGTTTGCGTCCAAAACTCTGTCAAGAGGTAAAATCCTTAACAAGAAGAAGAAAAAAAGGCACAAGGCTTTGTTAAAACACAAAATTTAATTAGTCGCTCATTTTCTTTGTTAATCCTCTATTGTCCGGATGCGAGCACAACAAACCATTCCGCGCTCCCGTTCCCGCCAGGGCCTCAACCAATTCTCTAACGCAACACAACAGCTCTCGTTTCATTTTGTTTTTTAATTACATCTGAATTATTAAAGGAAGTATAATAGAGGAAGAAGACAAAATTCTGTTACTTGTTTTACTCTATTGGTTTACGATCTCATTTTTGTTTATTTCACGATCGATAAAAAATTATTGAATTAAATAAAAAATGTGAACATTTATATTAGACCAGCCTTGAATAAGCAGTGCAGCAGTGAAAGGCCGGAATAATCCCCCGAAATTCTGACATCGTTATCGCGCGTTATTATTGCGGTTTGCCGTTGGGTTTGCGGAGAACGCCATATTACACATTTATAATTCGGCATTAAAAGTTTGTCGAGTCTATATTGCGTTCCTTAGCTCTCTTATATACACTACTTTTAGATAGGCGGATAAGATAGCAGATAAATTCCTTTATTTTTAACAGCTCGGCGCGTGTATAAAAGTATGCCGTCGGCAGCAGTCGCATTGTCGCTGTTTGTTTCTCTCTGTCGGCGTGAATTTTCGGTTTTTGCTTCTCGCGGCGGAACTTACCTCACGAAGAGTATCTAGACAAGTTGAGGCCAAGGCTGAAATCGGCTTCTCTGTGGGCCAAGGCCGCAGCACCTCTAAACACTCATGGATTTACATTTTTTTCTTCTTCTTCTAGTTTTTCGGTCGTGTTATTTTCTTCTTTTTCGTCTATTTCGGCCGCTGGCTTTCGACCAATGAGAAGAGCGGAGCGGGATGGTCTCAGATTCGTTCGTCTCGATTCTTCCCCCCCATTCCCCCATTTCAAGGCGGAGCACGGCACGCCTATAGCCTCGCCATCCCGCGTTGACAAAAGACTAGGTAGCGTCGCTGACCGTTCCGCTTAGACGAAAATCACGCGTTTGGCATGTAGGAACTTGTTTACCTTTCCAATCGACTCTCTTTCGCTCTTACCCGTTCACTTGCAAACACACACTTCACATCGCTCTCCTCCCGGTGCTGTTGTTTTACTTTTTCTTGTATTGTATTCGCGCTCGCGACGTATACTAAACTCGCAATTCCGACCATTGCCTCCACCCTCTGGCCTTCTGCCCACCTGTAGCTGCTGTTTCGGCCATTTCAAGTCTCACAAAAAAAGAAAAGAAAAGAGGAAAACCCATTCGGCGAGATGGTGTCAGACCAGGAGACAAACCAATTGCGTTATCAGTATTCTCCCATAAGTCCGGCAGTCGGGAGAGAAGAACAAATCGTTGCTGGCCAAGAAGAGGAGGAAGTTGTTGGCGCAGCAGAAGAGGAAGTGCAGGCCATGCTGGACAACGTCAAAAGTGTCGCTCCCATCATCGGTGCCATTAGTGGAGCGCTGCAGCCCGTCAAGAATCATTCATCAACGGCGTCGTCGATGGAAACCAAAGTGTACGCCCGACGATGGGTCATGCTCATCATTTTCGTTCTCGTCTTTATGACCAACGCTTTCCAGTGGATTCAGTTCTCCATCATCAACAATTTAATCACAAAGTGAGTGACAATTAAACAAATTAATGTATTTTGGTTTCATTTTGCGGAATTATCTGTTCGTTCTATCGCGTGATGTGCAGGTATTATGGCGTCGAGAGTTCGACTGTTGACTGGACTAGTTTGGTTTTCATGGTCGCCTACATTCCCTTAATTTTCCCTGGGGCCTGGATCATGGACAAGATGGTACTATTCAAACTTAAAGTTCAAATGAAACAGAAATGTTTTAATTGCAGAAAAATTTGAATCCATATAATTTTCCACAGGGTCTGAGAGTGACGTTATTGCTCGGTGCTTTCGGAACGACAGCCGGAGCTTGGACGAACGTCATGAGCGTCGCACCCGATCGGTTTAATTTTTTAGTTTGATAATTAAGTCACTCAATGCAACATTTAACCATCATTATTTTTGGTATCAATTTCGTTATTCAGATTTTACGTCGCCCTAATGGGTCAAACGCTTTCGGCAACGGCCCAGGTCTTCCTTTTAGGTCCGGCTCTAAAAATGTTTATGGATATTTCACGAATGAATAAAATTGTAATTTATTATTTGTTTAAAAAAAAAGGAGTTTCTCCCAACGTAGCGGCAGTCTGGTTTGGCCCGGAACAAGTTTCTTCAGCTTGTGCCATTGGCGTCTTCGGTAGTCAGGTGAGGCAGAAATATTTTTAGCTCTGACATTGAAAGCAGCAGACATATGAGTTAAAACTTTGAAATTATATGGATGTAGTTCGGTATCGCTCTGGGTTTTCTCATCCCACCCATTTTGGTTAAGGATCATGAACTTAAGGAAGCCATTGGCGACGATTTGCTTTTCATGTTTTACATCGTTGCCGGAGTCTCCACTCTATTACTGCTGACCGTTATCATCGGTAATTTGAATTCTTTATATTTTTCTGTAAGTCCACTTCTATATAACCTCGCTAAAAATTTACGACGTTACTAGTTTTCCAAGCCAAGCCAAGCTTGCCACCGAGCACGGCTCGCTACCTGGCGGCCCAACAGCCTTCGCCCACCCCGTTGACCTACTACCAGTCCGTCAAACGGATTGTCACCAATCGGAATTACATTTTGCTCTTGTTCACTTACGGCATCAACGTGGGAGTGTTTTACGCCATGTCGACCTTGTTGAATCAGGTCGTTCTCCAACACTTTCCGGTAAGAAACAGCACAATAACACCCTTGATCGTGATTATTGGTACCAAAAATGTATAACCGTTTTGATTTTCCAAGGGCGAAGAGGAAAATTGTGGCCGAATAGGATTGACTATCGTCTTGTGCGGTATGGTTGGCTCGGTCCTGTTTGGCTTCATTCTCGACAAGACCCATAAATTTAAGTAAGTTGCTGTCGTGTGTCGTCCCCCTTCGCGTTTGGTTATCTGTGCTATAATTCACGACCGGTTGACCTCGGTGAGATTCCAATGTTTGTTTTTCAACTTTTATCCTTCGCCACCATTTAGGGAAACTACTCTAGCTGTCTACATTTTCGTTTTGGCCAGCATGGCCGCCTATACTTTCACCTTTAAGTTGGATCACATTGCCATAACTTTCGTCACGGCCGGAGTTACCGGGTATCTAGCTAACATTATATTACACATTTGTTTGATGTCTTTTTTGGGCTTCATAAAAATTGGGTTTGGCCAATTTTTGATGACGTATTGTTCGTTTCAGGTTTTTTATGACGGGATACTTGCCAGTGGGATTTGAATTTGCAGCTGAATTGACCTATCCGGAACCCGAGGTGACGTCAGCCGGACTGCTGAATGCCTCGGCCCAGTTCTTCGGCATCATTTTTACTATTCTCGGCGGATGGTTATTGGGAAATTACGGCTCTCTGGTTTGCAATGGAACAATGCTGGGCGCTTTGCTGGTGGGGGCCGCTCTGACGCTGCCCATTCGGGCCGAATTGAAACGTCAAAAGGCCAACCAGACGGGCGAGGAATCGAAAGATGCCATTAAAGACGGCAATCCTTGACTTTGGCTTTGTATTTATTAAACAATCATTTCTGGAAATTTATATTCGAGATGCATCTCTCTCTCCAACTTTCCATATTTATATTTGTCAGTTCCATTTCTAATAACAATAAGGGTTTTTTTTTTTTATAATTCAGTGAAATTCATTGAAATGTCCGGTCCATTTGTATTTCTCATATATTTAAATTAAATTAATTTGTTTCTCTGCGGTAATAGTTGAATTTGTTCAAATGAGAATAAACGCCATTCAAAATCTGAGACTCCATATCAATTATAATTAATTCTAACTATATCTTATCAAAATTCCGTTGGTCTCAATTAGACCCGTATTACAATCGACCTCAACCAAGATCAGCCAGCATAGTTTGAACGAGTTTTCGTTCGTGATAGGATTTAAGAACTAGTTCCACATGTACAGGCATGCACATGATGGACGATGTTCCTGGTTAATAAATAACCAAGTATTTGAGACAAAAGGCGAGTCCTTCAAGTAAAGAAAGACCTCGACCCACCTACGCCGCCGCTGCATTATTTTCTGGCTGCGCTAGCTGTGCTGGACTATACGGGGCGAGGTGTAAAATCCCAACGAGTGTCATTTTCGTGACGTCCGAAATGGGCTGTGAGCCTGCTGGCTGCTGCTGATTATCACCCTCCCGCTGCGCATATAGTCGTGTGTCATCTGAAAGCTTCGGACTTATACGAGGCCGCTCACTTTAATGGACTTTACCGACCTGTCAAGATGTATTATTGCGCTGTGAGACGGCGTATAGGCACGCTTTAACGGCGTTGAGCAAGAGAAAAGGGAAATAAGTGACCGTGAAACGAACTCTCATTTTTTTGGCAATATTGTCGATTCGAAATGTGCACACACACAAACGCAGATGGCATATACAGGGATAGCTAGGAATCGTTCTCCGAGAACGTTCATTTATATTTGACTTCTACTAACGGAGACTTGCTTTAACTTTCGCAAAAAAGAGAGACACAAGAAAAAGCATTATTACGTAGACATCTATAGTGGTAGTTAAAAGGATAAAGCCAAAGTCGAAAAAAAACAAGGACGGCGGACCTTTTTTAGTAGAAAGGAAAAATTTGCTATGGTTAATTGTTGTTCACCATAACAAAACGTTAGTGCTGCCATCATGAGGTCAAAAAAATTTTTACAATTTTACTTGTCATTTATTTAAAAAAATGCAATTTATAATCTTAATATAAATCATAAATCATTTATCAATCATTCATCATTATAAATCATTTATAAGCCACTTAAATTGGAGTCGATGTATGGATTGGCTCCAATTACTTCAAATATAAATGTCCAGTGCACCAGTGTGTCATCGCGCTCGTAGCCAAGTGGTTGGAGCGTGGGAAAGTGATAAGTTCTTATGTTGGTTCAGATATACTTACATGATGGTCTAGTACAACTTCTAGTACGAAACAATTCTCGTGTTCCTGCAGGCATGTGTATTAAGTATTGGGCGATAATGAGTTCGGCTTTATCGGTAGATAGCTACGTGTTTACATAAGGATTATATACTCCAAGACTTGGTACCTAACACATAACTTAAGGCGTACTACACTAGACTTGTATCTGGATCAGCGTTTCGTTTATAAATAGTCAACAGTTACAATTTTTGAAAAAGTAACGAGGTTTCGAAATTATTTTCTAAAATTATTATTTTTAAAAAATTTGTAACATAAAATAGCGGGAACTAATAATCTCTTAATCAGAGAAGTTCTTCATCGTTCAAAACCTTGTTCCCTCGATTTCATTTTTTCATTTCGTTTTTTAAGACCTACACAAACACAAAACGTTTTCATTACATTTTTTGGGGTTTTATTTTATTTTTAGTTGAATGAAATTCATAAATTCCGTTGTCTGGTAAAACCCGAAAAAAAACGTGTTACAATTTATTTGATTTACAGTGCATGTGTAAATATGTGCTATTGCTATAGATTGCGCAAAATATTTCCAATTATTGCATCCGCAAAAGCGATAGCTTAAGCATAATAATCAGGTCATGGAAACAAATGGCCAATGTTATTGCCGATGTTTCGACACGACGGGAAACAAAAAGTCCTGAATAAATTGGGTTTTATACCATCAGCCATAGCCAACATTTAGGTTGAGACATATTCGACTTTTGATTTGATCTTGAGAATTGACTTGTTGAGTTGATCACAGATTGTACGCTTGACTTGAATGCATTAAAAAACCTAGATTCAACAATGTACTACGTGAGACTCTTCAATGTCAGCTTCATACAACCCGAAATGGAACTCTGTCTGTCCTTTAATGCCTCTTTATTTTTCATTCAAAATCATGGACCGATGGGGCCTCATTCATAACTTCCTAGCGGTTTACAAATCTATGCCAAGGTATAATATAAATAATCAAAATGCCACTTTTAGATTGATAATTGAACATTAAAAATCTACCAGATAAACTAAATTGAGTTATCATTCATTATTTGTGTTATTTCCTTAAAAAAGCCAAGCTTTAGTAGGGGAGACCGGACCCATACTATATTGGACTACAATGCAACATACATATTACTGCATGACTGTCACTAATCAATCATATTATGCATAACTATTTACTTTGGTTTTTGGTTAACGGATTGTGAGAACAGCTGAGACCAGTGACCGTGGTTTTGCCCGCATTTATTTTAGCTCGCGTTATGCAATTTAAGACGAGGTAATAACGGGATGTGTAACAGGCGTTATATGACGATAAGGTGGGAGGATGCCAAACCAGGTAATTAAATTAACCTCTACAGTTTTCAACAGATGAATGTCGGGGATGTAGCTCAGATGGTAGAGCGCTCGCTTAGCATGCGAGAAGTACGGGGATCGATACCCTGCATCTCCAAATCCTTTTATTCAAAAATTTTAATGATTTTAAAATTTCACTTAACGCCTAACAAAATATATGTTTCCGTAACCCATATAGGAGCACTAGAGCAGAGCATGATTTTTTTCCACAGGAATTCTTTACACCTTGCTTTTGAGATTCGCTCCACTTGAATTAAAGTTTTCAAACTCAACGTTGGATGACATCTGATGTTCACGGGATGTTCCATTAAATCCCACAGTAATTTTTTTCTTTTACACATCTATGAACCTGAAAAAATGTATTTAGCTACAATTTTAATTCCAGAAAATTTTCCATTAATCAAATCAATCGTGAATCAACAGGCGCAATAGCAGGAATGTGCACACATAATAATTTTTTATGTAGCATTATGCTAATAACTTCTTGTCTATATGTTCATTCTATCATTAGGATTCGGGAACAGGAATACGTGATCACGATTTACCTTGCAACGACAAATTATACGTCTTGCGAGTGTCGATGAAGCATGGGGATGTAGCTCAGATGGTAGAGCGCTCGCTTAGCATGCGAGAAGTACGGGGATCGATACCCTGCATCTCCAGAAATACTTTTTTCTCACTTACAGCGACAACTTAACCATGTACAACTCTGAGTGGTTTCTTATTTTACTGTAAAATTATACAAAAATTAAAATTCCTTTATAAACATAAGAAAAACCATGGAATAAGAAAAGATTAAAAAATTTATAATTTCGGAAATTGCTGAAATTGGAAATTTCGGAAAACCACTATCTATAATCGTGCTTGTAGAATAAACTGGAATACTCGGCTAATAAGCTTCCCAGTTTCCAGTTAATTTTGTTGATACTGTTAATACTGTTGCAATTATTAGTTGATAATTAATTGATCAGGTTGTTTCCGACTCTTTTTCTGATGGTTTGCTTGACGCAAAAGAAAACGAAAAAAATTGGAAATTTCGGAAAATCTCGAAAAATTGAAGGCATATGAAATTTTGGTAAACGTGAAAAAACCCTGGAAAAACCCATCACCAGAATATCCACGCAAAATTTCTGCAGTTTCACTTTTTAGAAAGAAAGTCGAGAAATAACCCTTGAAACAATTTAGGCTAACACAAAATAAGGAGTAATCAAGATAAGATGTACAAATTCTTATAATTGTAAATAAGTGTATTGTAAGTGTATTATAAGTGTTGAGTGTTGGTAGTAACGTTTACCGTTTACCACACCACACCCATGCCATTTGATTGTTTCCGTTGCCGTGCCTTATTACCAATTTTGCATGTTTGGACGGAAGTCAACAGCATTTAGAATGGCAACTTTCTCAAAACCCGAAGACGACAGTTTTTGATCAGTATCCGTCCCTTTCTGTTACTACAGTTTCAGTTACTCTGACATAGCAAAGTCTATATCTGTAAAGAACATGTGCGGAGAGAAGCTTCAGTCGCAACAGCGCTCAACAGAGAAAGTTGTTTGGCGAGTTCAAACGATTTCTAAAAGCTAGAGTCCGTATAGAGACATTTTTGGACATACCGAGACTTTATTGTGTGAGGTGCTGATCCCTATAAATCATACTATATACCAACCATGCCAATTGATTTCACAAGTTTGCGATTTCTAAGTGAAATTTTGGCTCCACCCATCACATCTTCCACAAAAGGCGGACAAAAGGTTTGAAATTCCGAACCAGTTTGGTTTCGAATCAGTTTTAGATTGTTCGTCTACGAGTATAAACCTCTGAAATTCCGTCCACACCTCTCTATAAGGCTATACATTTCTGTAATTATCGTTTTTGGGAATTAACAGAACGTCCAGTTTTTTGGTGATAACCTCTACAGAACGTCTAAACCAAGCAAATTGCAAATCCTCATTTCCAAACTGTAAGTTATACTACACGCCACGCACCCTAACATAATGACGTTATTTGTTCATCTGATCTCATTGTAGTATTGTACGTATATACGTGAGGTGGCAACTTTTGATCCAATTATCTGTTTGATTTTATTCACTTTCATCGCCTTCTTACTTTTAACTTGAATTTCTCTTTTCGGGTTTTAATATTTTTAGCAAAGCGTTGCTCTAATATTCTTTGAGACTCGGCAAAATGTTGTACGCTTCTTTGCACAGCGATAATGGGTCATAATGCGCTAAACCGTACACATTTTGGATTCTTATAAGGATACCTTTACTAAAAATATCCTATTGTCCATTCTAATCTAAATATATATATTTTTCTTTCAAAGTTTCAATCATTCTCACCTTTGTCCTGCTGGAATTCCAGCTTATAATTACATCTTTACAATTTTGTTATTTATTAGACACCTTTTGAAGTGAATTTTCACAAGAAGAAATGGCGAAAAATAAATTGCAAGTTAATTTCCCGGAAGACGTAAAAGAGTTGAGTAAAGGAACAACAGCAAATCATCATAATCAGCACCTGCACCTTTCTATTAATGACCCATCTCCTGTGGCGAATACAAAAGTGTACTGCCGCCGATGGCTGATGCTTTTCATTTTCGTTTTGGTGTTCATGACCAACGCCTTTCAGTGGATTCAATTTTCAATCATCAACAACTTGATTATGAAGTAAAGGATTCATTTTAGAAATGTGATACTTGGGCAACCATGACTATAGCTCTGATATTTATTCTTGTTTGCTTTTTCCACACATTTTTCCGCATTACTCAGATATTATGGAGTAGGAAGTCAAGCCGTTGATTGGACAAGCTTGGTTTTTATGGTAGTTTACATTCCATTCATCATTCCTGGAGCATGGATTATGGACAGAATGGTAAAAATGATCAATGATTAATGCAATTTTTTTTGTTTCTTTCGATTTCTAATTTTTAAATTTTTAATTAAGGGTTTGCGAGTCACCGTTCTACTGGGAGCCATCGGGTCCACTACAGCAGCATGGATCAACGTTATGGGCGTTGCACAGGATCGCTTTTACGTAATTGATGAATAAGTTTTACATGTATTAGAAAATGAATAACAAAGATTTCATTTTATTCAAACAAGGTGATTCTCATAGGTCAGACAATCGCATCTATCGCTCAAGTTTTTGTGTTGGGAGTTTCTCCCAATGTGGCGGCCGTTTGGTTTGGGGCAGATCAAGTTTCGCTAGCATGTTCTGTCGGGGTATTTGGAAATCAGGTAAAAACTTACAGAGACTCAGAGAGATTGATTGAATTATACTAACTTGTTCAGTTTAGATAGGTGTGTCTCTTGGATTTTTAATCCCTCCGATGATGGTAAGAGACCACGATAACTTGGAAGACATTGGAACGGACTTGAAGCTTATGCTTTACATTGTAGCCGGATATTGCTCCGTGTTGCTCTTTACCGTCATTTTTGGTATAAACTATAAAACTAAATCTATATTATTATTATATACACTATAATCATTTCTGTTACGGATGGTGAGTGTAGTTTTCCAAGCCAAACCTCCTCTACCGCCAAGTGGGGCTCAAAGCCTTTCATCCAAACAATCGTCCGCTACTTTTTCGGAATACTTTCAATCGCTGAAAAACATTATAACCAATAAGGGTTTCCTACTGCTTTTCACTTCCTATGGGATCAATGTCGGCGCCTTTTACGCCATGTCCACTTTGTTGAATCAGACGGTTCTGCTTCACTTTCCGGTATATAACGTTTACTACAACAGTCATCGCATAATGTGTACAAAATATTCTATTGTTAATTGTTCATTTTGTTCTGCTGGAAATATTTCAGGGCGAGGAGAAAAATTGTGGCCGAATAGGGTTGACTATTGTCGTGTGCGGTATGTTTGGGTCCATTCTTTTCGGAGCTATCCTTGACAAAACCCATAAATTCAAGTAAGTTTAGTTGCTTGTGCCACTATATATACAGATTCTGAGATTAATTGACGTCTGCAAATACTGTAATTTTAAGCTAGATAATTACAACAATTTTTTCTAGGGAAACGACTTTGGTGACATACTTCTTTGCCCTAGTTGGAATGGTAACTTACACTTTCACTTTCCGACTTGAATATATTCCCATCACTTTTGTTGCGGCAGGAATCGCTGGGTAGGTTTAGCTCTCATACAATATCTTTTTATCAATGAATAATGGTTTAAAAGAGCATGCAATTTTTAATATTGTTTGAATTGTCTGTATAGTTTTTTCATGACGGGATATCTGCCCGTGGGATTTGAATTTGGCGCCGAATTAACTTATCCGGAACCCGAAGTCACTTCGGCGGGGTTGTTGAACGCCTCCGCCCAGGTTTTTGGCATCACCTTCACACTTCTGGGAGGTTGGCTGTTGGGAACCTATGGCTCCATGGTGTGCAACTGTTTATTATCAATGGCGCTGCTGGTTGGTTTCGCCATGACTTTCCCCATACGCCCGGAGCTTCGCAGACAAAAGGCCAATCAAGAATCCATTTTCGCTATCCTGGGTGGCGAAAAAGTCAATCCTTTGCCAGTTTCTGCTTGAAAATTGAAATGCAGTAGTATATAGCTTTATAATTGTTACGGTAAAAATAAAGAAAGTAAAAGCCGTTTATTCAGGTCAGATATCGCTCTTCCGTATATGCAATACACGCGCTGTGTTAATCTAGTAATTAAAATTCGACTTACTACATGTGCAAGGTGTTTAAATAAATCCCGTATTTCATAGTTCTGAATTTAAATGTTTGAAAATGTGACGTGCTAAAATAATAACGCAGACATGTTTTACAATAAATATTTTAAATAAAATTTAAAGAAAAAGTTTTATCTTGAAGATATAAAACAAGATTTTATTTCGGTGGAACGCCTTCCACCTCCTCTTTGATTTTCTGCAAGAGCAACCGTCGATATTGAATGGTACGCTCGTCCACCTCGGGAGACGCCTCGCCGGCCAAGGCCGCTCGAGCGGCACGTCCAGATCTCGGTCTAGACATTCCCGGTTTACTACTTTCTCCTGCCACCCTGTCCGTCCGCTCTTGCTGCTCCAACTGGAGTTCTCGTTCTTTCCGCTTCTGGCTGAGAATCTTGTCACGCTGAGCCCGCAACTGCACGCGACGTTGCTCCACCTCTGCCGGATCAGGAATCCTCATTGCAACTAAATAAAAATTGACCAACGATTTAATTTTTTTTTAAATACAAGTAATTCTTTTAGAATAAGTAAACCTTTGGCTGGAGATTCAACTTGATTGGTTGGCGGAGGTTCATTGGTATCCGGCAATGTAGTCACGCTCTGTTCATCTTCAACACTCAAATTTGTCTTGAGAAGTCCAGCAACGGAAGCAGCCAGAGCTCGGTCAACTTGACGTTCACTTAAAATTAGAATGTGTTTCCCATTGTATTGTAAGTCCTTTGATCCAAACCATTTTACCTTCGCGCTTTTCTTGGACTTGGGCATTTCGTTCGGCCACATGTTCCGCCAACGATTGTCGAATGGCTTCGTTGATGTCTTCCTCGGAAAACTCATCGACAGACGATCGATTTTCAATGGCCGGGCCGTCGTCGGGATGATTGCGTTTCTGACGAAGCATTTCCACTGCTTCGTTGTGCAGTTGCTCATTTTTAGAGCGCATCAGAACTTTGAAGCGATCGTAATCTCCAGCCGATTGCACGGGTTCTAGTAATTGCTATAACAGATCATATGCAACGTTTAAAATCAATGTGGCGTGAAATGAATGAAATATATAATGTGTGAAGAATAAATGAGCCATAGTTAAATTACCTGTAAAGCCGCCGATCGAACGGATGGCTGAATTTGACTCAAGGCTGATTCTAAATGTTCCGGCTGAAGGCTTAAATCATCCATGTAAGCCCCGAGCATGACATCCACCTTGCATGAATCAGAAATTATGTACAAATCTGTTATGTAATTTGCTGCTGGCTCGCTCAATAGAAGAAGCGTCACAAGGTGTGACTTGACTTTGTACAACATCTCACCAGATTACGGAAATCCTTATGGATTCCCAGGTACTCAGTCTCGTACTGTTCGCCATCACCTTCAAATACTTTCAAATTTCACAATGTTTAAATTTTAAATTTCGGGTAAAACCTTTATGAATTATGAATAAGAAATTATTAAAATTTTCGTGACTCAAAAATGGTATATTCTAGTTTTGCTTGTTAAATAAGTTGTCGAACGCAGAATAACAAGCAGACGCAGAAACAGACTATTAAAAATACCTATAAAGCATTGAAGCTATGAAGCTATACATACAGGAACATGAACCTATAATATGTCGCTATAATAATATTAGTTATGTTATCATACCTACGGACTTCTGCTCTATGAAGTTAAGAATTGGCGTATTCCAAATGGGACCACGAAGGTAGGCCACCAATGAATCCAGAATCCAATCGGCGTTGTTTTCGTTGTCTGTCTCACTTTTCGCTTGCTCCATGGCTGAAGGTGGTAGTTTGGGACGGTTCTGGAATTGACAGATCGCATCTACAATTGAAACTCTCCTCCGGAAAACCGGACTGTTTAACTCCTGTCCAAGCGCGCGATCCATGGCGTGGTCATAGCAACGAAACGATAACAAACACAAACCCGCACAAACCCTCAGATAGACCGTCCTGTGCTCGAATCTTGACCGATTTCGCTGTAGAATTCTGTCGCCCACAAAATTTAATTGTCTTGATTTTTTTTTATCACGAATTTTTTAGTTAATTAATAAGAATGACATCCTATTTTATCAATCCTTTCGAATTTTCAAACCGCATACGATTTTGGATTTTCAATTAAAAATCGGGAAAAATATAAAATTATATCCACTCAAAAATAATATAGGCTAGTCTTTTGCGATCCTCGCCCCATCTTTTAACATATTCCTCCCCCTAATTTATTTTTAAATTGATGGATTAACCATGATATTCGTGATGGATTTTCATAGAATGAATATTGAATACGGTGATATTTTTCTTAAAGTTCCCTGGATTAAATAAGTTACGAGAATACGGAGAGTCCCGATGCATTAATTTTCCGTAATATGTTGATATTGCTATAAAATAAGACGAAGAATTCTTTGTTGTTGCTTGAATATATATTTTTCATTGAGAGTAAGTGTTTTATTTTTTTTTTTATTATTAAAAAAAAATCAAATTTAAACTAGATAAAAACATAATTAATGTGTTTATTTTCTGAGAGGATTATGGCTAGTGATTCTTCCAATTACAAAATACAAAGTTCATGTAAAATATTTGTTTTTGCAATTATGTGGAGGTTATAAACTACTTGAATTTACTACAATTATGAACAATTCACAACTAGGGTTTTCTAGGTCGAATCGAATCTTACCCATCCTTCAGAATGGGCTTCACTTTCTGTCGTCTGCAATGTTAGCGGCGGTTTTTTATCCTTGGAAAAATCAAAACTTTGAACCACATCATAGCTATTGCAGTCTTTTTTGTTCTAGTTAATTCCATGTTCACCCCAAAAAGTTAAGTTTGTTTAGCTATGGCAGATTCAGGAAATAATTCTAGAGGTAAAGAAAGAGGTGGGTTTCGTGGTAGAGGCAATAACAACTGGAGGTCTAATAGATGGAGAGGACGTGGATATCAAAGAGGCCGAGGATCAACAAGAAACAATGACAACAATAACGGTAATGAGAAACTTTAATTTGTTTCTGATTTATTCTAAAAATGTTTATAAAGATATTAGAGATCCTCCTTCAAACCAAAATATTCAGTCTTCTGACAGCGAGACACCAGCAAGGCAGAGGAATCGTATAAATCAGCATTTCCCACCAGTATCTTGTCCATATAAAGGGTGGAAACATTACTTCCCATCAGAAGGTATCAACACACTTAGAGAATTGAAAGATTTATCTAATAAAACTTATAAATTTCCATAATTTTCACAGATTTTGTTCCAACTACGAGAACAGTTCAAAAAATTAATTGGTCAATTGAGTTATTTTCCAATCAAGAAGACTTGTGTGACTTCAGTGCTGCAGTAGAGAATGGCGGATTTCCCCTAGATTATAAATTCTTGATTGAAGATCAATACTTTTGTGAAGTATGGCCTCAGTTCAAAGATGATCTAATTAATACCCCTACAAATACATTAGCAGTGCTGAGTCTAGCAATGTACCAGGTAAATAAATTGAAATATAACCTGAAAATAGCATGTTTCATGTAACTACAGCATGTATTCCACAGCTGCTTGTGGAAAATGCCGAAAAAGATGGGAACGCTGACGCGGAGGATGACCTCTCTCAGAGAAGCAAACTAGCAAATGACGTACCTTATATTCGTGCTCGATTGATCAACTACAGAAAAATTACTCCTCTCAAGAATCTTCGTGCTGCCCTTTTCGGAAAGTTGGTCGCCGTGTCTGGAACCTGTGTGCGGGCATCCAACACCACTCCTCTGTGCCTATCTCTAGCATTCCAATGCCGCACATGTTCGGGCGTAATGACTTACCCTCAAACTGATGGGAAATATGAATCACCACCTCGCTGCATCTTAGATAGGGATAGCTTGCAGTGCACTGGAACCAACTTCGACCCTCTCAGAAGTTCGACCAAAAACGTAACGATAGAATGGCAGTCGATCCGCATTCAAGAAAACAGTTCCGAAAATCTCGTAATTATCTTACCATAATATCTCATTAGGTTACGACATGATTTATGATGGACTTTGGTTGCTCATGCTTTTAAAAATTCAGGAAATAGGCAGGATTCCACGGTCAGTCGATTGCGAATTAATGGAAGATCTGGTGGGCACTTGCACTCCGGGAGAAGTGATCACGGTGATTGGCATTGTTAAGGTATATACTTTAACTGTCCACAAAATAACTTGAGCATAACATTGCTTTGTTCGAAGGCTGTTAACGTGACAGACTCCGATCGTGGATCTAAAGATAACAGCATGTTCACCTACTACATTGAAGCGGTTTCCATTCATAACCAAGACCGGGGAAGCAAGGCTGAAGCCGAAACCGAGCCGTTAAGTGAAACAACGTCTTCATGTACTGGACTTCTGACGTTTAACATGAAAGATTACCACGCAATTCGGGTTAGTCTTATTTCCTTACAAGAATACGGTCTTGAATGTATTAGAATTCAATTTATTTTCGTCTTTGATTTCCATAATTATCTTTTTAAATATTCCTGAACATTGTTCCAAGCGTTTGAACAACATTTTTTCGCCCATGAAAAAAACTGTTTATTAACTGATAATGATTATAAAAAACAAACAAACCAAAGCAAACAACAGCTTAAAATTAAATAATTTTTTTGTATTACAATTACAGAAAATTCACGAAGAACCAAATCTATTTGCCTTTCTAGTGGCTTCGCTATGTCCTTCCATATATGGCAACAATTTAGTTAAAGCAGGTAGCCTATTTGCAATCTTTTGTATCTTACGAATATGACATGGTATGTATGATCTCATCCTTCTAGGACTGCTTCTTGGTCTCTTCGGCGGTAACAATTCCCCGATATATGCTTCGAAAGGTCCGTTTTCGAAAAGAGCCGACATTCATGTTTTGATCGTTGGTGATCCTGGTCTCGGGAAATCCCAAATGCTCCATGCCTGCTCTATGGTTTCTCCACGAGGTTCATTAAACACCTATCTTTGTTTCCTTTTTTTAAAAAATGTTGGCCTTTTTTTTAAAAATGCAATGATACTTATTTTTACAGGTGTTTTCGTGTGTGGTAACTCAACGACGAATTCCGGCTTGACAGTTACTCTAACAAAGGATGGAAAAACAAATGGTAACGAGTACACTCTAGAAGCTGGCGCTCTGGTATTGGGAGATCAAGGAACGTGTTGTATCGATGAATTTGATAAAATGAGTGGACAGCATCAAGTAAGTATTCTGTCTAAAAATTATTTGAAATTTCGTCCCAGTAACGTTTAGTTATTGTTTTCATTCGTTTAAGGCTTTATTGGAAGCTATGGAACAACAAAGCATAAGGTACAGTACATGTCAACACTATAAAAACCCAGAGCAGTTCACGTTTTTATGAGACAACTAAATTTACTTTTATCAGTTTGGCTAAAGCTGGCGTTGTTTGCACTTTGCCTGCACGCACGTCCATTCTTGCTGCCGCCAATCCGGTGGGAGGTCATTATAACCGAGCTAAAACAGTATCGGAAAATATTAAACTTGGACCAGCGCTTCTCTCCCGTTTTGACTTGGTTTTCCTCTTACTAGATCGACCGGACATGGTACATATTGACATAAAATCAATTTATATAAAATTAAAAAAAATTAATATTCTATTAGACCGTAGATGTGATGTTGACTGAACACATTATGGCGTTGCATGCCGGAAAAAAATCTATTAATTCCAATGCGTCTAGGTCCGCCGACTGGAGAAATTCGTCCTTGGTCAGTAGTTCAGAGGAAAATGAAAACACTCTCAAGTAATCACAATGATGTTATTTTAGGGTAAAATTTTGTTGTAGTTTAGCGTTAAGCCTATTCTGAATTTATTCACAGAGCTCGACTTGTTTTGGATGATGCCAACGCAGATCTTCTACCAGCGCCTTTGCTTAGGAAGTATATTGCTTACGCTCGGGAATACGTTCATCCTGTATTGAGTGAAGAAGCTAAAAAGGAAATCAACGATTTTTATTTACACTTGCGCATGTCGCAATACTCCAGTGATTCGACTCCAATCACTCCTAGACAGTTGGAATCCCTTGTGCGACTTTCTCAGGTACAGACACAAGAGCCAAGTTTTTTCTTCATAATCGTTCTACAAAATTAATGAAACCAAATTGTGAAAATGTAAGGCGCGTGCTAAAGCAGAGCTACGCATAGAAGTGTCAGGGCAAGACGCCCGCGACGTCATAGAGTTGGTGAAAACTAGCTTTGACGACGTATTCAAGAACGAATTTGGTGCACTGGATTTCAGCCGCTCACTAAATGGTTCGGGTATGAGTTCCCGCAATAAAGTAAGATACAACATTCTAAGCTTCTACACCTGTTGTAATGTGCTACAAATATATTTGGTAATACCTTCAGGGCAAGCGATTCGTCGAATTCCTTCAATCCTATGCCAGCAAGAATGATAAAACAACTTTCAAACTTGACGAACTGAAAACGCTGGCAGATCAATGTGGAGTGGGCCAAAAAGGAAACTTTAAGCAATTCATCGAAACACTAAATAATCAAAATTATTTGCTGCACAAGGGAGGTTGCGTTTATAAGTTGGTAACTTAAATTGAGTTCTTGAAATGGTCGGTTGGTTGATGTGTGTACTGTGAACAAGACGTGCACGATTACAAAAGGTTGCCAAGAAATTGAAATAAACACTGAAGATTTGAAAGTAGTACATATGAATGAGGTGAGAGTTCTTAGTAATGCCCTATATAGAAGAAAGTTACACATGTAAAAATTGAACAGCTTTTCTGAGGAGGTAAAAACGGAGATGATATTACTTCCGATTTAAAAATAACGGATGACTGTGCGGATGCCTACAGACCGTCAATCACTTTTTTTTTGGCAGAATAATTCGCCAACGACTACTAGTATCTTACCGTCGACAGTTAGAAATAGTTAGTAAACATGAAAAAAGTTCCCCAAATGACAGATGTTCCGACCCCGAGATACGACGCCCCGTCCTACACCTCCTTAGTTAATGCACATCCCATCAGACTAATAAAGTTGAATCATAGAGCCTCGATCCTTTCCTACACCGATCCACCGCACTGAAAACAAACATAGGCAATCAACATTTTTACAAAACGTAAATAGTAAATGATGACGTACCTGGCAGTTCTAATTTTTCTTCAATTATTTCAACATATTTGCGAGCATTTTCAGGCAAATCATCAAAAGTTCTGACACCTTCGGTGGACGTCTCCCACCCAGGCAACGTTATGTAGTTGACCTAAGGAAGAATGGGAAATTACAAATAATAACTGGAAATTTAAACTAGATTTCTAGTAGAAATACTTCAACAGCAGCTAGTTCGGTGGTACTCGTTGGAAAGTGGTTCAGTTCTTTGCCGTTCAAACTATACGAGACACCAATTTTGATCTCTGGTAGAACATCCAGAATATCCAATTTGGTCAGGGCGATACTGTAATGAAATAAAGTTAAGAGAACTTAAAATTGTCTTCTAATTTGCCATTCTAACAATTATCTAGATTAAGATCATGAAATTAGTTAGATAATAATTTTAAAAAACTTACGCTGTATAGCCGTTAACCATATGCGTGTGGCGCAGCACCGCTAAATCCAACCACCCACAACGCCTTTTCCGCTTTGTAGTTACACCGATCTCACCGCCACGTGTTTGAAGCAATTCTCCAATTTCCTAAACAAATTATTCAAGTGAAAAAACTGAGTGCACGTAAAAATATTCTTTATTACGTTTAATTGTTCCGTGGGGAAAGGACCATCTCCTACGCGTGTTGTGTAGGCTTTCACTACACCGTATACATCTCCAATAAGTGACGGAGGTAGACCAAGCCCCGTGCAAACACCTCCGACACTGCAGTTTGATGAGGTAACATAAGGATAAGTTCCTAGGAAATAATACTTTGAGGTTACATGTGTCAAAAAAAAAAAACGTAAATTTTGAGTTACCAAAATCAATATCCAACATGGCAGCGTTAGCACCTTCGACCAAGACTGTTTTACCAGCTTTCACAGCTCCATTCAGATAAGAAATGGTCTCCACCACAAATGGACGGACTTGCTCGGCATAACCCTTGTATTTTTCGAGTTCTGCATCAATATCCACATTCAAGTCAGGCAACATGCGTTGGTAAGCTGCAACCAAGGTACGCAATTTTTCCGCAAACATAAGCGAATCACCTAAATAAAAAAGTAATGAATAAAAAAATCATTCATTGCTTGAATTGCTTCTTTGTGTAAAGATTAAATTGTGGTATGTACCCAACAAGTCGGCGATGCGGATTCCATTACGTGTGGCTTTGGACGAATAGGTTGGTCCAATTCCTTTTTTTGTTGTTCCCAAGGACTTGCCACCTTTTTCTTGCTCTTGTAACCCATCAGCTTGCTTAAGAGAGAGAAAAAAAACATCATAAGCTGCAACTAACTGTTATCATTATACACAAAATATTGTAATTAAACTCACTTGATGAAAATCAAACACCAAATGTGCTCGATCAGAAATTAAGAGACAGTCTCTCAGATGAGTAAGACCCTTGGCTTCATTTTTCTGAAGTTCTTCAAACATTTGGGGCAAGTGTACAACCACACCATTACCTAAGAAAATAATTTATTAATAAACAAACAAGATAGAAACAATAGAAAGTTAATTACCAATAATTGATTTGGATTTGGGGTTAATGATACCGCTGGGCAACAGATGAAAATCATATTCTTTGTCGCCCACAACAACAGTGTGACCAGCATTGTTACCTCCCTGAAAACACAAAATGAAAAATATTAGTAATGAATCTTGTTTCCATTTTAAAATGTGAAGAAACACTGTACATCTAGAAAAAAAATGTGAAGCTGCAAAAAATTAAACCTCATCAACTTACGACTCAATACATTTTTCACAACAAACTAATTGTTTATACTACATCTCAACCTAAACAAATTATCATTTTCCGTACCCAAAAAATTTATTTAAATACATGCAAGGGTTAAACTAACAAACTTAGCATACAGTAAAATGATAAAATATTTCTAGGCGATACCTGGCATCTGGCTACTATGTCGGCATCACCGGCGAGCATGTCGACCACTTTTCCTTTTCCTTCGTCACCCCATTGTGCACCTAAAATAACCGTAGCCTTATTTTTCACTTGATTAGCTTCAAGAAGTCTTGGTCGTTTTGCTAATCTCGTCTCCGATTCTTGATCGTTGTGTCCATTCGCCTCCTTTTTCGTATCTCCCATTTTTGTCTACCCACGTGTTGCTGGTCGTGGTGGAAATGGGCAGTGCAAGCCACTCACTTCTTGTCGAACGCCGTTGCCGGGATACTACCATAAAACCATGTAGTGTATAAGTCGTCGTATAGAGTGACCTTGGTGGCGAAAACTGTAGTCGGCTGAAAATATTGAAAATCAATGAGATTTGTAAACTAATTACTAATCTCTAACATATTTTCTAACTTCTAAATCTGTTCTATCAATCAAAATGTATTGTTAATTTTTTGTTTGACATAAGATATAGTTATAATTATACTATTTATTATTCTTTATATTTTTTTTTAAAGGAGCTTGTTAATATACTCGAGAATAGATGGCGGTGTTCGACAGTGCACAACAATGCACAACATACAACACCATGGAAAAAAAATAAAATAAAAAATCAGATGAAGACATCAAAATGAAATAGAAACTTTTGTTTAACAATTAACAATAAAAACCAGAAAGAAGAGGAACTTTATATAAATAATCGATAGGGGGTGCAGTACGATAGATGATGATAACGTGCGCAGAATACATTTTCAAGTGATTGCGGCGCCCTTCGAACGAGGGATCTCAACTTAGATATTATATCAATAATTAAACTATATACTACTGTGAGGAAAATTGTGCAACGTCACTTTTAATCTACAAGGTAATAGCACTTGGGAACAGTAGAGATAAGATTTAAAACAATTATTTTAATATCAAACACATTGTAACTTTGTAAGTAAAAAATTGTTAATAATGCCCGTATAATAAATTCGGAACAAAAAATTTAAATGATTTCTCTTTGATTAACGAAATGGGACTTAGGTGTAATATTCAAGAAAGTTTTAAAATTGTTCCTTACTTATATGTGTCTTAATCTGGACGCTGTGGTGTTTCGCGGCCTTTGCTGCGTCGGTTTAAATAAAACACAGTGGCTACTCCTTACTCCCTAGTCAAATCCGAACAGGAATAACTTTCGTAAAAGCCCGAAACCGTGGTTTCTCTCGTACCTTTATATGTTTAAGGTGAGCGACGGTGGAGACGACTGGCGAGGAACACGGAGTCGAATAAATCTCGCGGGGATCTGGTTCAAAGAAGAAAGATGATGGAATATTCGTTAAGATGGTGAAAACTTGTTCTTATCATGTGGTGCAATTTGAAATAGCTTAGTTTATGAGTTATATTATTAAATACAGTAATGGATTCGGCACGTAAGTCTATAATCTAAATTAACTAATGACATATAATCACAGATGATACAAAAATTCATCATGCGTGACGGAGACTCAGGTGATCGGAACTGACATACTGGATGCAGGTTATTTCCAGTCGGCTCTTGTTGGCAGGATGTTTTCATCATGATAAGAGGTAGTAATGTGAAGCTCATGTCACGCGAGAAAATCAGAAGCTCCTTGATCTCACGTACTTTCAATTTTGGCACAAACCGTGGCCTCAATTTTGTCGCATGACGTCACCGTTCAAACTTTAAACAACCCCTTAACACCAACAGCACGTAATAGCACAATGCAGCAAAATAACACTAGCGCAGCCTTGCGTTGACTTTAGAAGTCTCCGGCTACAACGTGCTCGAGACGGAAATAAACACTTTTGTGTACATCTATGTTATGGAACATTGCCATCAAATAACTGTAGCATATCTATTTCCGCAAGTGTTCTGCTGACAAACCCATTTCACTTGATGCAACAAATGTATAGCAGGCCTACTTCTACACTTCAATAAGTTATAAGAACACTAATTAAGCAAAAACTAAATGTTAGCCGGAGTTTGATATTGGTATATATGTGTTCCGCTATTGATGTTATGATGATGGGATGGATTGGGTGAAAAAAAAAACACGGTTAAGAACTTTTTAGTTGGTAAAAAAATGATCAACTTTTATACACATGTGACCTGGTCATGTTAATTTTTTGTTGTACTTTTTCTACATTTACTCAAAATTTCATAATCAAATTGTTCTTCAAGTGTGTTTTCTGGGCTGGTTTCATCAACAGAATATCTATAAGGGAATTTGAAGTAAAATAACAAAACATTTTCAAATCCTGAAATTAAAAACTTAATGATGGATTGACTGATTTGAGGTTGGTGAGTGCATACCCAAGGTTTTTGAAAAATCCAACTGCATTAAAATTGTGCACAAATACAGTAAGCACAACTTTCTTCAAGTTGGCAGTAAAGGCCATCAGCTCCAAAATTTGAAGCATGAATCGACCAAGTCCCTTCTTTCTGCATTCCATTTCCAATTGCAATTCATAGCTGTAAAATTCATGCAATGCTGAGCATCATTACGGTTTAAAATGTGATTAGTCAAGTTAAGATAATACCAATATAAAACAGGAAAGCCGTAGTCCATGTCAAACCGGAAATGAGAAAAAGCTATTGGATTACCCTCTTTTGTAAAGGCAACCAAATACCAAGCAGAATCTTCAGTCATTTCTAATAACTTCTCTTTCTCATTCCAGCCCCAAGCACTATCTTCATACCTGCACATTTAAGTTACCACAAATGTTAATCAACTTCAGAAAATTTGTTATCAAGCTTATGAAATGAATCATACATTTGTTTCATGTTCCTTTTCAACAGGTCAAATGACCAATCAATTGTAGCTTGGTCAAGTTGGGAGACTTTACAACATTTAAATTGAACCTCTAACCCATTTCGCGAAAAAGACTGAAACGCTATCAAATGTCCAAGAGGATTTTCCTATATTTTAAAAAGAATGTCAATAATGTATTGGTTGGAATGTCAATTGATGAGGAACTCACTTGATTATTCGCCTTCTTCACGACTGTTTCGTCTTCAGTTAACGCTTTTGATTTTTTCTTCAACCTTTTCTTTCTAGAGAACATTTTTAGCCAAAAAATTATTTGCCTATTTGGCGTCTATATTCTATAATTCAAGATGTGTCAAATGGACTCAAATCAACGTGAAATAAAAATTGGAGAAGCTAAAGCAACGGCGGGAACTGGAATCGTCTACCACTGTTGCCATTGCTTACAATTAGCCTGTTTTAATTATTTCCATGATTTCCATTTATCCAGAGCCATAGATACCTGGTCAGTTCATGGCTGTGTTGGCTTCCCTATCCCGGTTTCAGGGTAAACGTATCCCCGATTTTCAGACATTTTAGGGCGGAGCTTGTCAGAAGTTGTGAAGTGGAAGAATGAATCAGCGCCATCTAGTGATAAGACGTTGAATACTTTCGGCGGCCATTTTTGTGTAATATGTGAATACGGCGGCCATCATCGTGTATTACGTGAATGAAGCCTAACCATAATTTCTGTAAAAATGGTTGGCAGGTGTGCTGTTCCTGGTTGTAAAACAACATATTACAAAGGAAATCAAAAAGAAAACGAGGTTACCCTGTTTACAATTCCTAAAACTTCATTATCAAAATGGCAAGAACTAATTCCATGTAGCAATTTGACGAGCACCTCACTTATTTGCTACCGTCATTTTGACGAAAGTGACTTTAAATCAGGGATTGAAATTTTTAACGTGTTCCATCCTTTCCAACGTAGGCATCTTAATGCTGGAGCAATTCCCAAACATTTTCTCATAAATGGTATGTATTTCCTTTCATGTAAAATCTTTAATGTCACACAGAAACTAAACCATTTTCATTTTAGATACATCTAGCCGACAAGCAATGCAAAATGTTGATTGTTTTAAATGGAGAAATAACCTTAATGGTATTTTTACATATGTTTATTTTGTTTAATATTAAATAACGCAATTCTTAAATATATTTTGTAGTGGAAGCAAATGCTAGCAATGCATCAGTAAGGAAACGACCAAAAGTAGACAAAATACCTACTACGACAAAGAGAAAAAAATTGGACAGTACAGGTATTGATAATAGTTCTCTTTATATTATATTTTGAAGAGCAATTGCTTTAAATTTAATCTTATAGCACCCTCCATGGAAGTTACCTCTACTATTCAAGAAACAATCGACATTCACCAGGCTGCTGAAGAAGCTATTTTTGATCCACTTCCTGGTGTAAACGAAAACGTTGCTGTTGTCATTGAAGATTCGACAGTTACATCACCTTCTATGGAAGCAAGCTCTACTAATTTCAAGTCTAATTTTGTGACATTTCAGTCACTAGTAACTTTATCAATGATACCAAAGAATTGGATATGGTCTTTTGATCAAATCAAACAAATGATTTATTGCATTTCGATGGATCAACTACCAAATGGAAATTATAATGTGAAAAGTGTACATTTTCAAAACAAACAAGAAGTAATGTATTATGTCAACGGAAAGAACATTCCATCAAGCACTACTGCTTTGTCAAACCATTTCAGAACAGTTGAAAATATAACGCAATTGATAAAGGATTTCAACGATCGAAAAATTTGTTCATGCATTCCTCATTAAAGGTTCATAAATATTAACTTTTAATCTCGTCTTTCTGGTATATTGGACTCAGCTGGCGTGTTAAGATCGAAATATTGCAGAAAGAGAATACATTTCAAAGTAACTGAGAATAAAACGTACCATGTATTTACACCACATATTTTTTTTACACAACCAAACAATAAAATGTAAAAATGTGAGGACACTTAAAAAGATAGGACACTTAGAAGTTAGATAAAACTTAGAGGTTTGACAGTTGGATACTTCTCCTTTTTATTATTGTTCACTTCTTGTAGAAAAGTAAGCTGTGATTGGCCAATGAGTTTTTCATAGACCCTTCCTGATTGGCTGGCTTCACGTAGTAGCTGACACACTCACTAGAGGCGCTCATTCATTCTTCCAAATCGGACCACGTTTACCCTGAAACCGGGATAGGGAAGCCAACACAGCCATGAACTGACCAGGTATCTATGGCTCTGATTTATCTTACCCTTACGTCCATTTATTTAGTAATTTATATGAGCTATCCAATAGGTGTGGAGAACTAAAAAATTTGCATACACAGCTATACAATATCTATTTACTAGTTTCAATATTAAATTGCTTACCGCATTTTAATTTATTTATATCCCGAAGCGCAAGCCAGAGTACTCTAATTTGCCGCTAGACGGTGCTAGTGTTTGTTTATATACTCTTATCTTGTACACAACTACCAATACCACAACTACAGACTACACAGACAGATGTAACTTCACAACAAACTTTAAGAGCTTAGTCGTTATTAGTTGATCAATTTATACAGTAAAACAAAAAAGTGCGTTCAATTAAACACGCATCGAAAATTAAATAGCATTAAAAAAAAATTAATTTTTATGATTAGTAAAAAATGTGGACTTGCATTGCTATTTCCTCAGCATCTGCACAAACAGGTATTCGTCTAAGTGTAAATTATATTTCTAATAAATAAAATTTTGTATATGGATTGATGTTTTGAGCCAGTTTGTTGGCGGTTCGTTGGCGTCACTCTCTACTTCCAGGATTGGTACATGGGTCTCAAACTCCTGCTCAAACTCCTCTCCAAACTGTTGCTCGCTGCCACAAGTGCCTTCCTCCAAGAGTTCCTCAGAATCTGCACAAGCGCCTTCCTCCAAGAGTTCTTCAGCATATGCACAAACAGGTATTCGTCTAAATGTAAATTATATTTCTAATAAATACAATTTTGTATTTACCACTTTCAGATGGATTGACGTTTTGAGCATCCACTTCCAGGATTGCTACATGAGAATTAGGTAAAATGTCATCCGAGAAATATTGGATTCCATAAGCCAAACGTTCATTATCTAATTAAGGTTAATAATTTAATTTAATAGAAGGTAAAATGTTTTAATAATTCGTGTAAAGTTAACTTACCGAAACAGAACGGTCCAAGTTCATGGTGGATGCTATCACAACTGAAAAACATTGCCTTTTTTAGAATGATTTTACATATAATGTTCAGTAATCAAATCACTTACAGGTGACACCAATATTCTCCCTTTTCAAGATATACATACTCCTGATCCATGATAAGTTAAAGAAAAAGTGAAATAATTTTTTTTATAATAATATTTTATTTTGTTATTCGTCAGTTTAATGGTCTTCATTTATTTTCCCTTATACTACAGACTGCTGGGCGATCCAGAACTCATCAAGGTGAAGAAAGGTGACCTAATTCAGCTCCAGAGACATGGTTTTTCTTTTGGGTAAAGGTTCGAGATTTGAAAGCAAACAAGGCAGATAAGGTATTCTAAAAAAAAACTTTGTTAAAACTTCATACTTCAAACAACTTTGTTTTAGACTCAAATTGACACTGCTGTCAAGGAGTTACTTGCATTGAAAAGCAAGTTTAAGTTGGCAACCGTCATGGAGTGGAAGGCAGATAGTGCAATCCCAAGTCAAGTGGAGAAACAAGACGAAGATTCAACATTAAATGTGGAGATGAAATGATTTATTGGAAAGTAAAGAAAGCTGACAAGGTACGATAGATGGAAAAAGAGAGAAGGTAAGAAAGACACAGACATTTTTTAACACAAACACACATATGAAGACACTTTACTCTGAATTTTTTTACTCTTGTTTTTCTTCTCCTTTTCTCCTCATAGCCATTTACTCTTCATCCTCGTCGAGGCTGCAATCTGAAAAGGATCTCGACAGATCGCTGTCCTCGTCCGAGGTGCTGCTTTCCACCAAATTCAACCTGGCCTTTTTGGCTTTCTTTTTGCGTAGGGCCTTTTTCCTCTTACGCTCTCCTTCTCCTAGGTTTTTAATTTAAAAATTTTTATTTTTTAATTTGTGATTAATTATGATGTCTTACCTTCAGATATGTCAGAATCATTTGTGATGTTGTATTGTTGTTTCCAGAATTGAGGTCTCCAGAAGAATCCGATTCCCCCTGAGAGGATTCAACACAGGGGGAACATCTTCCTTGTCGGAACTTTCATCATCAGAGGCTGTAAGTTCAAATCAAATCAGTAAGTTATACATTTATCTTAATAGTCATAAAGGTGAAACTTACTTTCTCGATACTTGAGGTGTTTCTCATAGATCTTGCACCAACTGAAATGTGAACTCAGACACCTAGAAATAATAAGATACAAGACAAATTAAAGTACAACCTACAACCTGACAAACTTTAAATTGTCTTTTACTTACTTTGTACAAAAGTAGAGTAGACATCCATTGTGTAATAATTGTAAACAGAAAGCAAATTCAGCAGGAAGCAAATTTAGAAATGTTTTGAGAGAAGTTTTCAATTTCAAGGTCTTTTCGATTTTTTCTATTTGACGGACTCCCCCAACGTCAAGTTGGAGTCCGTAAATCTAGATGGCTCTAGGGTACGAATGGGCTTCACTCTCTGTCGTCTGCAATGTTAGCGGCGGAAGGCAGAGGTTCAACAAGAAATAATGATAACAATAATAATGTGCAACTTAAATTTGTTTCTTATTTATTCTAAAATGTTTACAAATAAGATATTAGAGATAAAGAATAAAGAAACTAAAATGTTCAATCTTCTGACATCGAAACGCTATCAAATGTCCAAGAGGATTTTCCTATATTTTAAAAAGAATGTCAATAATGTATTGGTTGGAATGTCAATTGATGAGGAACTCACTTGATTATTCGCCTTCTTCACGACTGTTTCGTCTTCAGTTAACGCTTTTGATTTTTTCTTCAACCTTTTCTTTCTAGAGAACATTTTTAGCCAAAAAATTATTTGCCTATTTGGCGTCTATATTCTATAATTCAAGATGTGTCAAATGGACTCAAATGAGTCAAATCAACGTGAAATAAAAATTGGAGAAGCTTTAAAGCAAAGGCGGGAATTGGAATCGTCTACCACTGTTGCCACTGCTTACAATTAGCCTGTTTTAATAATTTCCATGATTTCCATTTATCTTATGTCCATTTATTTAGTAATTTATATGAGCTATCCAATAGGTGTGGAGAACTAAAAAATTTGCATACACAGCTATATAATATCTATTTACTAGTTTCAATATTAAATTGCTTACCGCATTTTAATTTATTTATATCCCGAAGCGCAACCCAGAGTACTCTTATTTGCCGCTAGACGGTGCTAGTGTTTGTTGATATACTGTTATCTTGTATACACAACTACCACAACTACAGACTACACAGACAAATGTAACTTCACAACAAACTTTAAGAGCTTAGTCGTTATTAGTTGATCAATTTATGCAGTAAAATAAAAAAAGTGCGTTCCATTAAACACGCATCGAAAATTAAATAGCTTTTTTTCCAAAAAAATTAATGTTTATGATTAGTAAAAAATGTGGACTTGCATTGCTATAGCCTGTTCAGATCCTAAATGGGCTAATGCTATCACAGAAGAGTTATCTATTCTTAACAACAAAGGCCTTTTAAATTCTCAGTTGTCTTGTGTTGTACTAAAAGATACTGGTGGATTGAGTGACGTTGAGGAAACTCTGAATACTTTGCTGGTTACAGCGGAAAAACTCTGTAACAATGATGGGTTTGAAAATGTACTTACTAGCTTAATTAGAGAAATTTATCTTTTGTAGTTGATTAAGTTACACTATTTTGTTGTTTTCTTGAAATATAGGAAACATTCGATGTCCAGAATAATTCACATATTTTGATTATTCATCATGATAAGTTTTCTGGAAATTATCCATGTTATTGGCCTAATGGCATTGCTTTTCTACCTACTCAAAATAAGAACAGAAATGGTTCTGGATTGGAAACATATCTTGAATTCATTATAAATTTATGCTGCCAGGTAAATATAAGAGACCATTCTATAAAAGGAAAATTAAGTTGTTAAGTTCTTGACATATAGCTGAAGCAAGGAGCACCACCTGGAATTTGGATTGTTTCCAGTGGTTTTGTCCTTTCTGGGCGCATGAACGAGCCGTTTGAATGGCCTCTTCCTACACCAGACGCTCTTGCGTTTATTCTGGGGAGTCAAAGCGGAAGTGCAACCCATTGTGATGTAGGGAAATTCTTGCATCCTGGAGAAGCAGTAAATTCCTTAACACGTTTTTCGCTAGATCAACTTTCCGAAGAATTTGTAGAGAATTTCAACAGTGGAATTATTTATCTGAAATCAACAGTTGCTGCAAGTTTGATTTGTTTAAGTCGGAAATTTCCTTTGAATCGTTGCACGTATATCGGGGAAGATAATGGTGCCAAAACCATGCAGGTAACGAATTGCGCTTTTGAGATGGCATTGGCACAACATTAATCCATCTCACAATAATTTTTATTTTTAGTTGTCTTTGTTCTATGATTTGCTTGGGCCTCTTTGGATTAAGGATAGACAAATTTTTTTGTCTGGTGATAGCACCCAATCACAGGATAAAATTAGTTGCATTGACAATGACGGAGATAAAGTTAAAGCTAGGTGCATTCAATTCATAATGTTTGTTTGATCATGAACACCTTAAGAAACGATTCAAATTTTTCCAGAATGATGCTTTGGGAGGAGCTTCGTGAGTTTGAATTCCGTGCGATTCCTATTAATGGAATAAAACATGTTAATTGGACTGCTCTTCCTCTGGAAAAAATCTTCCATCATTCAGATTCTTCATTATTTCCTTCCGCAAATCTTCCATCAATTTTACACAGCTTATCTAAGCAGCAGAAACCATCAACGATGCTTGTGAACAGCTTAATTGAAACCACCCTGAAAGACAACGCCGAGTTGTTTATGGTTTCTTCTTCCATTCAAACTAGCCAACCCGACCGAGTGTTGCAATTGGCAGGCAGAGCTTACTTCATCAATGTTAAAGTCGATTTGGATGAGGTTCGAGATATACTGTCTAATTTAAATCTCAAATTATAAGAATCTTTTATTATTTTTTATATAGATTCCCGAGTTTTATTTGAGTGACAACGTCTGTATGGTTGGTTATTGGATACGCGTAGAAAAAGAATTGAGATTAGGACGATCCCTTTTCTCTGCTACGGACATCCCAGTATTAGAATACAGCCATTCCCGTGCAACGATTTTTGGTCTCAACTGGTCAACCTACTTTATGCTTAAAGGAATTGAGCCAGAAGACATATGGACGTCTGATGGTGTTGCCCATTCACTTATGACTGCGCGCCTGTTTCCATTAGCTTTGGACGCTAATAGCTGGAGAGATCTGCTCTGGCTTCAAGATATTAAAGGATCTACAGATTCTCGCCTGGAGAGTTGGCGTCAAAGTAAAAGATATTCCATTGACGATTTTCGTCGCTTGAGTGATCCGGTTGCTGCGCTTCAAAATCTTCGATGGCTCAACTCTTCAGTTATCTTGCAGTCTATTTCGCATTGGCCAGGGGCATTAGCCCCATATTTTCACCGAGCCTGTGCTGGTAAGTTACAGCAACCAAGCTGCTGTGTTGATTACTAATGACGTTCATCTTGCAGTATCTACGAAAATATTTGAAATTTTTTTGTTTCTACAAGAAATTGTACACATTGTTTAAAATGTCGACTGGGGTTAGAATCCACTTTGTAAATTCGACAAGAGTAGTTAAAGGTAGAGGTAGGGGAGGTAGACAATGTAAAGTAGAAAGTAACGTTTTTGTAATAATCCGTAAATAGCCTCTTCTTTTAGAATAGTTATATACATTATCAATAACTATAATCTCTTGTGATATGCAATCTTAATTCTTTAGAAAATTGGAGTGACTCGTTACTCAGTGCTCTGGACGAGGCAGTAATAGAAGGCGACATGCGCAGTTGTTCGCGGATATTGGCCGCTATTGCTGAGCTACTGGCTTGCAAAGCTGGTTCTCAGAATGGTTTGCGTAGCGGTCCTGCTTCCAATAGTGCATGGAAACCAGCCTTTGAAATGCTAAAGGTTAGGAATTTTGAAACAAATATTCTTTTAACCCACATTTTTTAACTTTCTTTATTTGAATAGCACTCGTTGCGTGATGGTGTTCTCGCTCTGGCTGATCAACGATTGAAATGGATGTGGACTCCGGATCTTTTGCTGCGTGCTGCCCGTCATTACGAACGCGCAGTCCACATTCTCATCCATGAAACTGTTAAAAGTGTTCAAAACCATATGATAAAGAACTGCGTAGTTTCAAACATTAGCCGCCCTCCCATTGGTATTAATTTTGACTAATCAAAACGGCAATATCCGTGTTAATATTGAAAATGTGATACTTGATAGGTGAGTGGATTGAAGCGGAATGTCCTGCTAGACTCGATCTCTCTGGTGGATGGTATGTAAACATTTTATATAGGATCGTAACTCATAGCCTACATAATAAATACCAGAAAACCTATTATGTAATCGAATTCAAAATCCGTTAAGGTCGGATACTCCCCCTATTTGCTACGAAATGGGCGGAAGCGTCGTCAATATTGGAATCCTGGTTGATGGAGAAGTAATTTGATCTCATAAACAACTATACTTTTCTTTATATTTTACTAACCTGCAATCCTTTTGCAACAGAAACCAATTGGAGCTCGAGGTAGAAGACTTGAAAAGCTTCACCTTGTTTTGATTTGTGAGGGTCAGACAGAACCGCTTGTGATTTCATCGATCGACGATGTGATGGACTATAGTGATCCAACCATTCATGGGGCACTTTTAAAAGCAGCTTTGGTATGCGCTGGTGTGGTGCAAGGAAATTGTCGGCAAGATTTATCAGAGCAACTTGAAAAAGTATGGGTTATTCTTCTTTGGTTTTAGCTAATTATGTCGTAACGAGTTTTGCGCATTCTCATTTATTTTCTACTCATTTACGTCATTTTTCCAACTATAGACCTTGGGCAGCGGGCTGGAATTGCATGGCTGGTCAAAACTGCCACAAGGATCTGGATTGGGAACCAGCAGTATTTTAGCGTCAGCCTTACTAGCCGTTATTTATAGTGCCATGGGATATGAATTCAGTCGATCCCATCTTATTCATGGGGTATGCTTGAAAATAGACTTTATATTACATCATTTGTTAAAGATGCGTTGGGTTCTATTCCAAGTAATTCATTTTTTTTTTTTTTTCTGGCATTGCTACAGGTGTTACATATTGAGCAACTGTTAACAACGGGAGGTGGATGGCAGGATCAAGTATGTTAATGCAGTGGCGCAATCAACTTTTTGTTTCTCGGAGGAGGGGGATGCTGATTGCGTCACTTGGTATATTTTTTTTTAATGAAAAAATATTTTCGTCTATGTGTGGCTTTATATAGGTAGGTGGAGTAATGGGCGGTTGCAATCGAGGCCATTCCTTTGCCGATTCCAATGTGCAGGTGCATATCGAAAATATTAAACTTTCAGAAAGGTATATCCATGTCACGTAATTCATTGCATGCTTTGGAAAACAACAGTCAATTAACAATTTTATTTATTACACCTCACGCAAAATGAACAGGACTATCAGTTTGATTAATCAGAGGTTACTCCTGATACATACGGGAAAGGTGCGACTTGCCCGGAATTTACTGCAGAATGTTATCCGAATGTGGTATGCTCGTGATGTGGAGACAGTTGACTGCTTCAATCGACTTATTGAAAATGCTGATGAATGTAAAAATGCCATTTTACAAGGTATATTGTCTGAAATTCGTTAAAAATGGTGTAAAGACTCTTTAATGTATTTCGATTTGAGCAGGTGATATCGACCAGTTATGTCATGCCGTGGATGTGTATTGGCGCCAGAAGAAGGCAATTGCACCAGGATGCGAACCACAAATGGTAACAAATGTAATGGACGCATTGTCTCACTTAGTTCATGGACAGAGCCTAGCAGGCGCAGGAGGTTTGTCATTTTATTTCATTAATTCCTTTTTTTAAATAAGTTACTGAAATTAATTTCTGTCTGCGTGCGGTTAAAGGTGGGGGGTTCTATTACGGCTTCCTGAAACGCTCTGAAGACAGGGATGCAGTTGAAGAAATCATAAAAT